>NC_081152.1:20755488-20847782 GCF_958295425.1 Solea solea
AGTAGTTTTTGTAACATTCGATCATTTTGTTTTTTAAACGTAACCATTTTTTTACTTTTTTGTTAAAGTCAGTAAATTTCTAACGTTAGCAACTTCTTGAAAAAAGTTTTATAGCATACTTATCGTATGTCAAGTTTTTTTTGCCATTACATACATTTTGTAACGCTTCTGTAGCATGTTTTTGTTACGTTGACATTTTTAGCGCTTTATGTTAAACAAAGTCATTTTTTCAAGTTTTATTTAATGTCAGCATTTTTGAACCTTAGTGTTGTAATGTTTTTGTTACATTATGACATCTTATGACACTTTTTGGTATCTTAAGTCATTTCTTTTATCGTTAGCATTTAAAACAAACGTTTTGTAACAAGTTTTTTTCCTTCCTGATTATATTCATATAAATATGAGTTTAAATTCACCACAGTGAACTTAGTTTTGAGGTTTTATCACCAAATGTGATGAAATTGTTCCGAACTGTACAACAGATGATTTTAACCTTATAGTTACTTATTTATATTTAATTTTAGCCACTTAATAAAAGGCTAATGTAATAAATCATATGCCTGGCTTCAGTCTGCGATGTTCACGTCTTTGTCTCACTGTGAGACTTTTCTGAGAGGAAGCTGACATTTGTAAAAACCGCTCACTCTCCTGCACCAAACCCCAGAGGAGCTGCTGGTCCACTGCCGCCTCATTGTTGTAGTGTTTGTGTCGTTTATTTAAAGCCAAGCGAAGGATTTGAATCACAGAAGTAAAAATATATCGCACATGAACACAGGGATGGAGGCAGCAGCAGTGGATCAACAGCTCCTGTGTGCTGGGATGTTTAAAAAAATCGCTGATTTTCTCCATGGAGTTTGGTGCCTGAGCTGTGACTTCAAACTGGACAGGATTAGAAACAGGCAAAAATAATCTAATGTGCTGAATTTGGAGCTTTTAGAGAGAGAGTGTGGGGGGGGAGAGAAGGAGAGAGAGAGAGTGGGGGGGGGGGGAGAAGGAGAGAGAGAGCTCTCACAGAATGAGGTCACGGTGAAGTTTTCTTTTAGTTCAGATTCAACCTGAGGAGCCGAGAATGTCTGTTTATTTCAGGGTTACTGCAGAGGAATGCTTAGGCTGGGGTCAGTCTGCTGCTGCTTTACGGCCTGCAGAGGACCACCACCTGTGGTTTTCTAACACACACACACACACACACACACACACACACACACACACACAAGGGTCGCGATGAAAAGGTCGCCCTCTCGGCCAGAGCGGGCTTCTGTATGTGTGGCTGTCTGCACGTATCCTTGCTCATTGCTGCTGCTGCTGTTTCTGCTGCTGCTGCTGCTCAGTCTTTACTAATTCATGCTGTGAAGCCAAACTTTTGAGGTTCTCCCAATTCTTTCTCAGCCAACGAACAACTTTAAAAAATAATAATCCAGAGACTCCCTCCTCGTGGAATAATGAGTCCATAAATCAGCAGATTCATGAGGAATCTATGATGATGAATGCAAGGAAAATGCCATGTCGTTCAATTTTTTAGGGAAATGTTTGCAAAAAACTGAAGTTTGAGTGGATGAAGTTTTATAATCCACTCACTCTCCTGCACCAAACCCCATAGAGAAAACCAGTGATTTTAACATCACAGCACAGAGGAGTCATTGATCCACTGCTGCCTCCATCACTAAGTTCAAATGTCTATTTTGTGAATTCGGCATTTGAAATCCTTTGTTCTGATTGACCTCAGTGACACAAAGTGACCACACGAGGCAGCAGTGGACCAGCAGCTCCTGTGTTACTGTGAGTTACAATCGCTGATTTTCTCTATGGGGTTTGGTGTGGGAGAGTGAGTGGTTTGAAAAAGTCCGTCTAACAGTGAGATAAAGACGTGAACATAGTCTTTAGAGAATATATGACTTAATATCACACATATTTTATGAAGTGAGTCTTTTGTTTTTCTGTGTTTTCAGTCTTGTGTTGATTCTGTGTGAACGTGAACAAAATTTTCAGACGTACACGGCCAATAAATCGATTTTCTCCTTCGCATGGTTGCACAGACTCAGACTCAAGTTGTCCGATTGTCCGTCTTAGTCAGACTAAGGCCGTAGTCAGACTAAGGCCGTAGCTTGTTTAAACTGAGTGTCCAAAGGGCAGCGATGGTGGTTGGAAGGTAAATAAGGACTGATTTCCATGCCTGATGACATCACTGCGTCCCATAAAAAGTTAAAAACCAGCTTCAACATGTGAGAAAAGTCAAATCTCTTTCAGTCGTACGTCTTCCTGGAAACAAAGTGAAACATTTGTGTGTGTTGTTACAGTAACAGCGTCACAACAAACAAACGGGGGAATAAACACAGGTTAATTAAATGTTGGTAAAGCGGCAAAAGGAAAAAGAGGTGAAAGGTAACAGCTGCCAAATCCCTCCTCCTCCTCCTCCTCCTCCTCCTCCTCCTCCTCCCCCCTCGACCACTTCTCTTTCCCCGTGGATGAATTATGGGCTGCGGCAGTGAGCTGGAGGTCATGGAAGCTAATGGTTTTGTCAGGGCTTGTCCCGGCTCGGCTCACTTCTCTCCCCCCGACAGATAACCTCCGGCCTGTCGAGCCGCTGAGCTGCGGGTGAGAGGAGGAAAACAAGCTTTACTTTAACTGTGACTCAGCTCCCGACAGCTGATAGAAATGGTTTCCGTGTTCCGTGTTTCGCGTCAGTTCAGCGTTTTCTCTCCTGTCAGATGAAGATGCTGCTGATTATCACTCTGTCAGACTCTCTTTCATAAGCTGTTGCCATGGATACGCTAATAAAACGATAGGTAAACAGAAAGAAAGCAGATGCGTTTATCACTCATTCAAAAAAATCATCTATTTATCTGCACTTTTATCAGTGAAATGATTCTTTTGTTATCAATATTCTTCAAATATTTCCTGGAGTTTTATTTTTTTTAAGTGATGCAGGCTTCCCACGGGTCCTTGAAATCCTTGAAAGTTTTTAAAGCATAATCAGATTCAGATGAAACTACTTTCCTCTTCATTTTTTAACAAGAGATTATCTATTATGGAGAGAAAATGAGTCACGAGGGGAATGTATTGGGTTTATTTTGTAAGTTTGTCCTTGTGTTAGCAACTTCCTGTCTGCAGTTTTTCGTCGGATCAGTCTGCACAACCATCAAACTTTCAACAACTCCCACTTGTTTACAATGGGCTAAACTCTAAGACATCGTTATCATATCTCTGTCAAAATGAATCAGATTGAATGAAATGCAGCATAAGATGCTCGACCAGCAAACTGTGTTTCACAGGATTAGGATTAGGATTAGGCGGCAATTCCAATGTAGCATACTCAAAATAATGGTAAATGTCTCCTACCACTTGATCCCATGGGTCCTTGAAATCCTTGATAGTTTTTGAAAGTCAACCCCTTAATGGGCCTGCATTGCTTGATGGACACTGTTCAGAGACACTGCTCAGAGACATTCTTTTCTCGGTCCATTAATGACACAGACGAGGGAAAATCTCAGCGTCTTGAATGGAATAAAACATCAGGCCGTGTCGAGTGCACGTCTGTATTGTGTCTCCTCACAATGAAGCTCAGGTATACGGTGCCTTGGTGTAATTATAGAAACTGTGGTCTGTCTGTGTGTGTGAAAAGACTCCCAGGATGCAACAGCAACAGCCACCGCAGCATCAGCAGCAGCAGCAGCAGGCACAAGAAACATGACATGACAACACAGACGTGTGTTTGAAAATCCCGTGTTGTCCCGGGGACAAAAACACGACTTGCTTTACTTGTGTGTGAGTATCTGTGGCGTCCACGTCCTCGGCAGTGACACGTCCTAATTAGCAAAACCAAAGCAAACACGGTTGTAATTAAGAATTAAAAAATGCTCAGACTGACGTCAGTGTTATTACAGACGTCCACTGTAACTACAAACACGTCTTCATTGCTCACGTTGTCTCTTGTGTTTCCTTTTACTCGCTTATGCTCAGAGCAACACGAGTAAACACAGCCGTGAATTCTCCCTTGCCCGGCTAACGCTAAAGCTAACAACCTTCATAGGAAACTGGAACCTGCGTCTTGAATCGAGTGACACGCACGCGTTCTGTGACGCCCGACTCTCCTCAAGCTGTGATACAACGTTGAAATGTTTGCGGCTCGATTTCTAATATTTTAGCTCAAGTAACTGAAGCTAACAATGCAAATTTCACACCTTTGTTGGATTTTGTGATTCAGTTGTTTTGTCGCTGAAGCAAAACTAGCATCTACTTGTGTCTTCTCGTTGACTTTTTATGTAAATGCAAGAAATGTTGTTTTGATGTCACTAACGTTAGAAGTTGAAAGCAAATTAAAAAAAATATACTAGCGCTGGCCCATCGAGTCACGTTTAGGTGTTTTGAACAGCAAGTGCTAGCAACACTTGCTAATCTCTAATAGCCACTGTGGCTACCCAATCCCTACTGGAAACCGAGAATGTGACTTCTTCCTGTTACAAATACTGTTTCCGGGTTATGGTGAGGGTTAGTGTGAGGGTTTTACGACAGGAGTTAGCTACACTTTGCACATGCGTAGAACAAATCTGGTTTCTGGCGGTGACAGCTATCAAATGTTGTTGTGCTAACTATTTTGATGAGAAATAAACCTAAGGTTGGACCACACACACTGCTACTCAAGACCATGCTAAATGAAACTGGACATTGGTCCATAATGTTGCATTACTACCTCCTCCCACTATAACTACTACGGCCTCTGACTTAAAACAGAAGCAACAAACAGCTCTGTGTGAAACCACCAACCAACCTGGAAACTGTGAAGTGGAACAACTTGCACCAAACAATCTCATGTGCTGTGCCGAGCACAGGCCGGAGCTCGGTGCATGTTACCGTACGACTGCTACAACACAGGATGACTTTTTCCACTGAGCGGCTGAGCGCTGCGTTTACTTTGGGAGCGTTCCAGGAGACAAGGGGACGGCCTGGCATGAGGAGCCAAGTTAGAGGAGGAGATGAGAGTCGGGGTCTAAGCAGCAGTCGGGGTTTTTAGTGTAACACATGAGGAAATGTCTGCACACTGGGAGTGACGACTGCCTCGGAGCTGGCAGCAGTCGCTCACTACGACATACAGTACGAATGGAAATAAAGGCCCCGGGCAGCAGACGTGAAAAGAGACATTTTCTTTGCTTTCTAAAGTGTCTTTAAAGAGTTTTGAAGTTTAAAGTCTTCACAGTAGGAGTTTTTTGTTTTTTTCATGTCTGGTGCTGGAGATACTGAGGAAGAAGATACCAGAGCAGTGGCTGTTGTATTTGTCTTCATAGCAAGAGTTGCTAATGTTGCTACATTCTAATGTCAACATAGTGATTGTCACTGTTAGGTCCACTTTGATTTGACCTACCTACCGACCTACCCTTAACCTACCTTCCTCTCTACCTACCTACAGTATCTACCTACCTACATTACCTACTTACTTACTAACCTACCTACCTACATTACCTACTTACTTACTTACCTACATTCGTTACCTACAGTACCTACCTACCGACCTATCCTTAACCTACATTACCTACCTACCTACAGTACCTACAGTACCTACCTACCTTTCTCTCTACCTACCTACAGTATCTACCTACCTACATTACCTACTTACTTACTAACCTACCTACCTACAGTACCTACCTACTTACTTACCTACCTACCTACATTACCTACCTATCCAACTACCTACCTACCTACAGTACCTACCGACCTACCCTTAACCTCCCTCCCCTCATACTGACCTACCCTTTACCTACCTCCCTCCCTACCTACCTACCTACAGTACATACTTACCTACCTACCTACCTATCCAACTACCTACCTACCTACATTACCTACCTATCCGACTACCTACCTACCTACATGACCTACCTACCTACCTACATTACCTACCTACCTATCTACATTACCTACCTATCCAACTACTTACCTACCTACATGACCTACCTACCTACATTACCTACCTATCCAACTACCTACCTACCTACCTACTTACATGACCTATCTACCTACCTACATTACCCACCTATCCAACTACCTACCTGCCTACATTAACTACCTATTCAATTACCTACCTACCTACCAACCTACCTACATGACCTACCTACCTACCTACCTACATTACCTACCTGTCCAACAACCCTCCTACCTACCTACCTACCTACATTACCTACCTATCCAACTACCTACCTACGTACCTACCTACATTACCTACCTACATTACCTACCTGTCCAACAACCCTCCTACCTACCTACCTACCTACATTACCTACCTATCCAACTACCTACCTACCTACCTACCTACCTACATGACCTACCTACCTACCTACATTACCTACCTACCTATCTACATTACCTACCTATCCAACTACTTACCTACCTACCTACCTACCTACCTACCTACATTACCTACCTATCCAACTACCTACCTACCTACCTACTTACATGACCTATCTACCTACCTACATTACCTACCCATCCAACTACCTACCTGCCTACATTAACTACCTATTCAATTACCTACCTACCTACCTACCTACATTACCTACCTATCCAACTACCTACCTACCTACCTACTTACATGACCTATCTACCTACCTACATTACCTACCTATCCAACTACCTACCTGCCTACATTAACTACCTATTCAATTACCTACCTACCTACCAACCTACCTACATGACCTACCTACCTACCTACCTACATTACCTACCTATCCAACTACCTACCTACGTACCTACCTACATTACCTACCTACCTACCTACATTACCAACCTACCTGGTTAAAAGTAATTTCCTCAGAAGAATCATTAGTTTTAGGCTTATTTAAGTTATTAGACAGATAATTATTGAATATCGGTGCCATCTTTGAGGAGAGATCTTCAGATTTGAGCTAGGTTCCTCTGTTCTTCACAGACAAGAACATTGAAATGAATTCTTCCTACATAACTCATCACAGACTTCTTTACTCGACAGCACCAGCTTCCCAGACGGTCGCGTAGATATTAACACTTTACACACTAAACACTGTTCTTGATTGATTTGCTGCTTGTGTTCACGTTCACCGTCGTTATTAAAAACACTCCGTTGTTATTTGTTTACGTTTCATCTCGTCTGAGGTTCTCACCTGTTTTCCATCAGTTCCCGGGGTCTCCACTTCCACCCCCTTTATTTTCATTCAAACATCTGCTGCAGACGAATAATAAAGTGCGTCAAAGCACCACGTTTATTAGAAGCAGACATCGCACGTGCTTAAAAGTATCAACACCAGTGTGAAAATGGTGAAAACTCTGGTTTTAATCGACATAAGTTGACCCATCAGGATCAATTTGACTCAGTAAATTTGCACATGAACACGTTTTACCTCAAAGTAAAAGAAATGTTCAACTCAGCGACGTCACAGATTAATCTTATCTGTGATAAGCTTTCCGGCTCGTTCACGGATGTTGTGAAAGTGGACGCAGGTCGCAGCTGAGCTTTAAAGCTTCAACACTGAGCCCACTGACGGGAAATATGAGGATATTTACAAAAAAAGGGTTAGAGGTCAAGCCTCCCCCACCTCCTCCAGACCAGCGGCGGGGCCTGACGTGTCTGTGCCGGCTGCAGATGCTGATCTGGCTCCGGCCTCACATCTGCTGCTGAATCACCTCCTGTTTTGAGTTTGATCAAAGTCATCAAACACGAGTCTCTGAGTCTCCTGGTGACTGACAAAACATTTACTCGCTGTGTGACGACAACATCATGACCAAAATTTGCCATATCTGTGTCGTTTTGAGCTGGTAAATGAATCACAAGCATCATTTTTTATAACCTATGGACCGACGGTGGCTCAGCGGTGGAGCGAGTCGTCTTTTAACTTGAAGGTTATGGGTTTAGTTCCCGGTTCTGCTACATGCTGATGAGCTCCAAACTAGGAATCGTTTGGTCCATAAAATGTCAGAAAATGTTGATCAGTGTTTCTCAAACCTAGAAAGGACAACGTTCTCAAATATCTTGTTTTTGTACAAAAACCAATATCTATTCTGTTTGAATGATTTCTTTGTTACATGGAGCGAAGAAACCAGAAAAAAAAAAACTCAAACCGATTCATTAAGATTCTCAAAACAGTTGTCGATTCATTTAGTAATCGATTGATAATTGAGTAATTGTTTCAGCCCTAGTGCAAAACACTTAATCCCATGTTGCTCATGACGGCTGTGTGATAGAAAATGTGCTGTATGAATGAATGAATGGGTGAATGGCAAAAACTGTAGTGTCAAGCAGTGTCAGGCAGTGTCAGGCAGTGTCAGGCGGTCATCAAGACCATACGCAAAGATATTTTACTTCAAAGTTTGGGAAAATAGGGATCTACAAATAACCTCCTGCGATCCATTTGTGGGTCCCCGACCCAGTGTTTGGGAACCACTGCTTTCAAAGATACTTCAGGTTTTTCCAAAGCAAGGCAAGAGTCCAAAAATATACACCTCGAGAAATCGCGATTTCACCGTCACTGTGTCCATTTTTGAACCTGGAAACTCAGACATCGCCTGTATCCGGGCTCCTATTGGACAAGAGCAGCTGTCACTCACACTAGTGTCCGCTTTGTCGTCCATTGAGACCAATAACTCTTTACTGACGGTAGAAATCAAGTGACTTTAAAGACTTCCCAAAGAAGCAACCAGCAGAGTCGCCCCCTGGTGGCCAACGTCTAGCCGATGCACGTCCGATTTTACTGAAAACATGTAAAAACAGTTGTTAGCCACTTAACTTAAGGCTTAAGTTAACTTAACTTAAGGCTCACAACAAGTGTTTGCTATTTTAAGTTATATTTTCAGTTCTTTATCTCATGGTTAGACAAACTCTGACTAACTAACTTACTAAAAATAGACTGAAGAAAGAATTTTGAGAGAACACAGATTTCTCAGGACCGGACTCGTCGTCAGTCATAGCAAAAACAATACGACGGTTTGACCTTGAGTGAGTATTTTTGTACAGAAAAATAAACACGTGGTGTGTTGTTGTTCTTCTCTCTGCAGTCATTTACATCTGCGGTCCTCTGGAGACGTTCCTCAACATCATGAAACTGTTCCAGTCTGAGATCCCGGACCCAGAGAACTACGCCATCTTTTATCTGGACGTGTTCGCCGAGAGCCTGGCTGATCGCAAACCGTGGCAGAACGCCGACTCCAACTGGGCGGATCCCATCAAGGTCTTTAAGGTAAACAGTGTGTGTGTGTGTGTGTGTGTGAGGACAGTTGAAATGGTCTGATGATTTCAGGTCATTACTCTGGATGATGAGCTGCGGTCGTGTTCACATTCTGTGTATCGTACACAGTACAGTTGACTGTGGACCGTCACAGTTTTATCCGTTCCCTAATTTGGAGGCCAAACCAAAAAAACCACCATCTGGCAGCGGAGAGAAAGAAGAAGAATGTTTGTTTGTGTTCATGGAACCTCTGAGTTCCCATAATAATCCCATCAGACACAAACTCCAGGAAACTCTGCAAATAAGTGACGTCAACAAACCTTCAATATTTTTTTTTTTTATGTTATCTGGCTTGATTTAACGTTGCATTGGCTGCCAGAAAAACCTTTGGAGCTTTTTCATGTTACAGTTGTAGCACGAGTGTCGTCACTGGAAGAGTCACGAGTGCGACGTCCGACACAAGAATCAAGGCCAACAATGCTGAACTGTAGATTAGTTAAAAAGACTTAAAAATCCTTTAAAAACATGACGTTAATCTCCAACATTTAGCAAAGGAAATGTCTAAAATCTCGATATTTAGGAGAAATTGAGGAGAATTTCCCAGATTAAATTCTTCTTTGTCGTCGTCATTTGATACGACGACTCCCGCTTAGTAAACGTAATGTTGGTGTCAGGAAATGTGTATTTTGGCTAAACCTTTTTAGCTAACTTCCTGTTAGCAGGGAGGGTGTGTGTGTGTGTGTGTGTGTGTGTGTGTGTGAGACTGTTGCACTCCAGTTGTACTTAGCGGTAATAAATTCCCACTAACGAGTCCGAAGTTGTGTTTTGTCAAACTCTACTTGCCAGAAGTCACAAATCAAAATGGCTGCTGTGAGTGTAAAGCTGTAGTTTTATGCTAGGTGTTTTATGCTAGCTCTTCTGTCTTCTTTATTGTTGTTGTTGTTGTTGTTGTACACACAATACACTTGTGTATTTCTACGCTGTTTTAATGTAATAAACATGTACTGAACTACATTAGCGTGCTAGTTGTGGACTTATGACGTCATCAGTGGGGAAATTCTTACCAAAAATTGAACGCGAACATAGTTTGGTCATCACCACCTAATCAAAACTTACAGATAAACGCACGCCAATGAAACCATAACCTTCTTAATTATGTTTAACTAATCCTAACCCTAAGTACTTAAGGGTTAACCCTAACCCTACCACCAGTTGGTGGTGAGTACAATAATAAATAACAAAAATAAAAATAAAATAAATCAGTGCACAATGATAATCTTTTCCAATGGGTGTTCTCATTTACTGGTGCAGTGAATGACATATGGTATTTTTCTGCTTTAGTCCCTTCAACCGCTTCCAGAGTGACGTTCTTGCATGACATTAATGAATTAGAGCATGTGTGTTTTTCCCAGGAAGCAGTTTGGCCTCAGAAATCAGTGCGACTGAGACGCATGTGTCGCCCGTCTAATTTATCTCCTTAAATCACTCTGGCCTCTCCACATTCACTGCTCACAGAGGTTTTTTTTTAAACCAAAGCAGCTGCCTGAATACAAATGTTGCATCATGACAAACTGATTATGGCAGTTTTTGCTCCAAGTCTTTCAAAGGTAGAGAAGCTACTGGTCTACTGCTGCCTCGTGTGGTCAGTTTGTGTCACTGATGGAAATCTGAACGGAGAATAAGCAACGGCCTCCTGTTCTGCTGTGACGTAAAAATGCTGATTTTCTCTGTGGACTTTGGTGCAGCAGAGTGAGTTGTTAATAAAAAATCAACACCAGCTTGAATCTACAATATTTTGAGACTTGTTTTGTCACTTCATCTCACCATAAGACGGCCTTTTCCAACCGGAAACTGAAATTTGCGACATTTTAAAAAAACACTTTCTTCCCAAAGTCCATTGGGAAAATCAGTGATTTTACATCACAGCACACAAGAGTTGTCGATCCACTGCACCGTCACTGCTGCCTCCATCACTCAGTTCAAAAGTGTTATTCTGTGACTTCTGTGTTTCAATTCCTTTATTTTGGATTTGCTTAAATGACACAAACTCACCAAATGAGGCAGTTGTAAATCAGCAACCCCTGTGTTCATGTGAGCTAAAACCGTTGATTTTCTCTATGGACTTTGGTGCAGGGAGTAAGTGGTTTTCAAAGTGTCACAAACTGTAGTTTCCTGTTGTAAAAGGTTGTCTAATGGATAGATTAAGTGGCAAAAACAACGTTTAAAATATCGTGTTGTAGATTTTATCAACCGTTCACTCTCCTTCACCAAAGTACATTTTCTGAGGTGAACCTTTTGTAAAGTGGCTAAAATCATTCTTTCTTGCTGTCTCTGTTGACATGCAGCCTGCTCTAGAGGCTAGGGGGCGCTCACAGCACAGTCAGCTCTGACGATGCGTAATTATCTCATGTAACTACCACTTTAGAGGCGATTTAATGTTGTTCCTGTACGCTTATTTTTTTTCTCCCACACAAACAAATGTCTTGTTTAATTACAATTAATTAATGCATTATTGTTTTGCTTTAACAAAAAAAAACCCCAAAGAAAACAGATTCAATTATCCTGCAGAAGTGTTTGTGTCATAATATTTACGACTCTTCACTGGGGATGGATTTGAAGATCAGAGATTTTACATGATCTCTTTATCTGCTTTGTATTAAACCGTTTCTTCTTAAACTGAACCTTGGAAAAAAATTGGCTCCCATTTCGTTGATGTTGCAAGGTGTTAATTTGTCTGCGAGTCGTACCAGGACTCATTAAAGCATAATACGCTTCTTCTTTGAACATGTTTTTTATGTTTGTGCATGAAAAACGACCTGGAGATTTTCCAGTGTAGAGACATAGAGAGAGAGAGAGAGAGAGAGAGAGAGGGAGATTACACAGTTAAATGTTTGAAAGTGTGACAGCAGCAGCAGCAGCAGCAGGAATATCAACAGAATATTAACACAGCAGGTCAGTTGTTTAGCCGACCGTTCACATCTCTGTCCAAACATGGCTGTTTGTGTGGGGAATGGATTTCCTAATCCAGCTGTCGTGATAAACATATGGTTTTGATTTGAACTCATTTAAGCTGCATTTCATTTTAAATTGACACTTCTTGGGTTTAAGGACTTTAAACATTGGCTAATAGACACTTTATAGTAATGAGTAAAAGATGGACTGTAATAATTTGTACGTAATTCAATCCATAAACGTGTTATAATGTCATGTTTAGTCCGATATAAACAAACAAATATACCCAATATTCTGGGTTATTTTGATTAATATTACAGGTTAGCAAGAGATTCTGAGCATTAGCATTGTTGGCCTTATGTGGCTAATGGACACTTTATATTAATGAGTAAAAGGCAGGACTGTAATAATTTGTACATAATTGGATGCTTGTAAGTGTTATAGTCTTGTTTAGTGTGAAATAAACAACAGAAACTATTGTATTGTATCTGATATTCCTGATTATTTGATTAGTTGTACAGGTTAGCAAGAGATTAGGAGCATTAGCATTGTTGGTTATGTGGTTCTGTGGCTAATGTACACTTTATATTAATGAGTAAACGTAGGACTGTAATAATTTGTACGTAACTGGATGCTTGAAAGTATTATAATGTCATTATTAATCTGAAATAGACAAAAAACAAAACAAATGTACCCAATATTCTGGGTTATTTGATCAATATAACAGGTTAGCAAGAGATTCTGAGCATTAGCATTGTTGGGTATATGGTTCTGAACAAACTTAGGAAGGTAATCATTTCTACGTAATTCAACGTTTTTAAACCATAAGAGTGTTTAATGTCATGTTTAAAATGTCTTCATCTGTGTCTCCTCCAGTCCGTGATGGTGATCACATACCGGCCTCCTGATAATCCCGAGTACAAAGTCTTCCAGAAGAGACTTCACGCCAGAGCTCAGAGGGATTTCGGAGTGCATTTGGAACCATCACTGGTAAGACGTTTGCACATGCAATGACCTCTTTAATATTTCACAATTCACGTATTCTGTGCAGGAACACGTCCACTGTGACAATAATGAGAGCAATCAACACCTTTATGTCTGCTTTCATTTCAGCCATTAAGCGTTTCACTAAGAGCAAATGAGACTCTATTTATCTTCTCTTTTTCTTCTTCTCTGAGAGTCATCATCATAAATGTATCTCTCCTTCAAAATGTTCCATCAATCAAAACCTGAAAACCGTTGCATAATATCCTCACAGATGGACTTCATCGCCGGCAGCTTCTATGATGGTTTCGTGTTGTACGCCAAGGCCTTGGAGGAGACACTGGCGGAGGGCGGAGCCCAGAACGACGGCATAAACATCACGATGAGGACGCAGAACCGACGACTCTGGGGTGAGAGAACATCTGGAACATACACACATGTATCGGGACACCTGACCATTAACAGCTTCCAATCTTCTTGGACGAGAAGGTCTGGCTCACAATCTCTGTTCAAAGTTAACCCCAAAGGTGCTCGACAGGGTTAAGGGTCAGGGTTCTTTGTAGGTCAGTCATGTTCCATGGGGAACCATGTCTTCAGAGTCCTTGCTTTGTCCACTGGGACACAGTAATGTTGCAATAGAACCTTCCTTTAAACTGTTGTCCCAAAGTTTGGAAGTTTGGAAGTTTGTCCAACATGTCTTGGTCTTCTGAAGCGTTAAGGAGATCAGAGGCCGAGAGACCAAAGCCTGATTGAAACGCCTAAAAGATAAAGTATCTCTGATGAATTTTCCTGGTTTCAAATGCTGTTGCATTAATAATAATCACCATATTATAAATGAAATGTGCCACCACCTAAAGCCACAGCTGCCCTAAATTAACAGCATTGATAATTATTCAAAATCATGTTTTATCTGAATACACCGGTATGTAGAAGCTCTTTAGCCAAAGTTAAATTATTATTGCTATCCAGGAACTTTTTAATTTACTGTTTACAAAAAACCCCAGAAAAAATAGTAAAGCACATTATTATTTCTTGATTAAAACGACAAATTATAGTTATTTACCTGCATTACTGAAGAGAAAAATTGTTTTTTACATATTAAAAGGGGATTTTATTTGGTTAGAAACACGTTTTTGAAAGTTCTAAAATATTTATTTTTATATTTATTTAATAAAAATATATATAGTTTTCTCATTTTTATGGCACGTGGTCTAATACATTTGTTAAAAAGCACTGTATGTATATATTGATTAAAAAATTCATGAACAACAGAATTATATTTAAAAAAAAGTCACTTAATAACACTTCTTTAATTTAAATGGTAATTATTTGTTATTGTGCAGAATTTGACCACATTTATAGTCAATTTCACACGTAAATATCCTTCATTTAACATTAAGAAGCTGAAATGAAAGGTAATAATAAAAAGTGTATACTTATATAAGATCATGTAATGCAGATTATAAACAGTAGATTATATTTTATTTTACAGTGTATTTACAATTTATTGTCACTCTCAAACATTTCATGAGTCCAGAGACACAACCTGTGTTCAGCTTTATATCTAATTTATATCTAATTTATTGGGATATAGACTCAGTTTTGGGCAGTTAATGTCTGACTAATGCTATTTTCACCACTTCACTTACACTCTGTGTGTGTGTGTGCAAAAATATTAACTCCATGCTGATTAATGTAAGTGTGGATGCTGAAAACGGTCATTAGTCAGAGAACAAAGCTCTCCAGTGAAGCATGTTGTCAGATAAGTGAGTGATGTCAGAAAGCAGCGTTTAACCCTCAAAAACAAAAATGTGATTAAACACATGGCGCTCCGCCGACACGATGATAATTACAGTGTCATCGAACAATTATCACACAACTCTCCAGTTAATGGTGTCTGATGCTCACACACGTCTGTGTTTACACTGCTGTCTGTCGCAAGGAAGGAGAACAAAGGTGTTTTTGTTGCCTCAGTTTAAAAAGAGGAGGATTATTATTGTTGGGAAAATAAAAGGAAAAATAGATCCTGTGTTTACTGGAAGCTAAAGTCTGTGTCGCTTTGTAAACGCTTCACTCCCCCACACCAAAGTCCAGAAAATCAGTGATTTTACACCAACACACACACTGCTGCCTCCATTAGTGTGTGCACATGTGTTATATTGTCAATTTATTTGTTAGGTTTCACCAAAGTGACACAAACCGACTAAATGTGGAAGTAGTCGAGCCGCAGCTCCTGTGTTTATGTCAGCTAAAAATGCAGATTTTCTCTGGACTTTGGTGTGAGTGTGTGAGTGAGAAAGTGAGTTTTACAAAGTTTAGTTTCCAGTCGGGAAAGATTGTGGAACTGTGAGATAAATATGGCAAACATATCCTTAGGTGAGTCTTTTGTGAAGTGGCTAAAATACAATTTCGGTGTACACCTAGCATAAAACTACAGATTTAGAGTCACGGCAGCCATTTTGATTTGTGAACTCTAGCAAGCAGAGTTTGAAAAAACGTAACTTCTGACTCGTTACGTACAACGTGTGCAATGACCTCACACACACACACACACACACACACACACACACACACACCAAAACCCTCACTGCTAACAGGAAGTTAGCTAAAGGTTTAGCCAAAATACATATTTCCTGACAACAACGGTACGTTTACTAACGTTTCTGTGTAGAAACGGCCGTTCATTCGCGACACAAACACACAAACACACAAACTAGTGACTTGTAAAGCAGTTGTTTTGGGTGTAACTGAATCATTAGAATCAGTTGATTTAAAAAGATTTATTGCCAGAATCATTCAGTACTTCCTGCATGACCGGAGCACAGACTCCGTCTGTCACTGAACTGAACGTGGACGTGATTGCTGTCCCTAAATACACCAGGCTCCTCTGTTAAATATTGACATTTTAGACATTTGCTTTGTTAAATGTTGGAGATTACGTTTGTTTTTAATGCAGGAATCCTGAGGTTCATTTCAATACCTTTCTAAGACTTTTTCAAGACCTTCTCAAAGTATTTTTAGACCTTATCGCCATTTCAAGCTGTAATCAGCAACACAACACAAACAGTTTTAGTTTTAGTTTGCAATTAAATCTATAGAGCACAACCATACAAAGGAACTCATAAGCTGGGTTTGGGTTAAAGTAGCGACAGACAGCTGCTTCTGCTCTCTGCTGACAGCGTTGATGCCCATGGACACTTATCTTCTTTCTGCAATATAAACAAAGGCCCCCGGTTGTTCTGAGCAACAGGTTTCAGCCATTGCTGAAATTCAGGGATCTCTAACCAGGAGTCCGCAAACTTACATTTTCCCATCTCTGGCCATTTTGGAGTTTATTTTGTGCGATTTCGGATATTATTTTGCGGCAGGAGGAGGAGCCTGTTCGCTGTCGCAAGATGCGTAACGTCTTGTGTACGCGCGCTGCCCTGAGCTGATCTTGCAGGGCGAGCATGTCTGCGCGTCGTAGTTTTTAACAAACGCGGGGAGGAAAATAAATACAATCATGCATACTTTTTGCAGTCAAACTATATGGACAAAATTTAATACCTCATGAAATCGCCATTAAGACTTTTTAATACTTTTAAAGGGCCTTAATTTTCCTGAAATAAAATTTATCAACTTTAAATAGTTTTTAAGACCCCGCGGACACCCTGTTAAAGGATTTTTAAGTCTTTTTTTGATGGACAGTTTGGCATTAGCTTTGATTCTTGTGTCGGACGTCACACTCGTGACTCTACAGTGACGACACTCTGTGACCAATCAGTGGCCGTCGGCAGTCTGTCGACGTCACATGTTTGTATGAGCTCAGCTTGTTTTGAACCTCGTCAGAGCAGGTACTTAAAAAATCCACCAGGTACCAGGTTCTCTCACTGATGGAAAAGCACAAGAAAAACCCAGTAGAGTAGAGCTGAGTCGCGCTAGAACTGTATAATGGAAAAACCTGAATTGTCCCTTTAACGGCTGCTAATGGAGTTCTCGACGACATAGAAGAACTCAGGACACGTATCTTGTGCTAATGTTTTAAAAATGGTGGCCCTTTCAGGACTCGCTTTCATCATTTTCTCTGTTTTGAATGAATTTATTAGAAAGTGCAGTTTGTGTGCGTGCAAAGACAAAGAAACGTCCTGAGTGAATGTGATGCTCTGATCCTGTGTCTGAACATCTTGAACCAGTCTGGAACAAAGTCAAACACTGTCTTTTGCAAAAAAGAAATGTCTGTTTGTCATTAATACACAAAGTGAAGAGACGACGAATCCACAGTTCACGATGATGCAACGCGTACGACAGAGAAAAACACCTGAATCAAAGGACTTCATATATGACGTTTAAAGACGTGCTATTGTTTAAATTCCAGGAGTGACGGGACTCGTGACCACGGATCACAAAAACGCCCGGGACATTGACGTCAACCTGTGGGCGATGACTGACCAGGAGACGGGGGAGTACGGGGTGAGTCATGTGTTCACTGTTGGATGTGGGGCTTCTCTCAGGTACTAACAGTTCCTGTGTTCTAGTTGTACTCAGAGGTTGTAATGTCCCAGTTAGGAGTGAGTGGGAGGTTTGAACTGGAGCGCCCCCTGCAGATGTAACGCTGAGTCATTGTGGTCTGCCCCAAACATTTATGTTTTATTTGAGCTTTTCTGTCCTCTTTACAAACTGGTGTTTGTAGACATGTTACTGTGGTGTTTTCATGTAAACACCATGTAATGTGATTATCAAATGGACACAATTTGCTTTGCTACTTAGCAAACCTAGCTATAATGCTAATATTACCCATTACTACACTTGTGAAGGACTTGGAGTTATGTGGACGTGTTGCTATGGTGTAATTATGTATGAAATATCATGTAAAGTTTTGACCAAATGGACAAAATTAGCTTTGCTGGTTAGCAAACCTAGCTATAATGCTAAGATTAACCACTGTATAACTAAACTTGAAAATGTAAATGTTTCGGGACTATTCTTAATTCCTGCTGGATTTCTACGGTGTGTTGAGTTTAGAGGAGCAGCAGCTTCAAGATGCGTTCAAGGAACATCTTTAATTTCCTTTGAATTTTAAAATATCATGAATAGTCACAGTAAGTGATCAGCTTTTTATAATCCATCAAATAATCGAACAATCAAAACAAATTTAAACGATAATAGACTTACAGAGACATGTTTATGAGTAGTATACTCAATGTTTGTAATCAGCAACACAATGCAACACAATGTACTAAATGTTTTTAAACTGTACGCTGTCTTACTTTGCTTTTCGGGTTTTCTCGTCAGTCCCCCGTCACCAGATCCCATTGACAAAAACACTGATTTTAATCTCACAGTGATTTTATCTGCTGTTCCTTCCATTCATGTAATTAGACCATCTGGGTTTTTAAAATGCTGTTTATTTGTGTGTGGTTTCTGAGAGAACACGAGTTACAAGCATGTTAGCGCTCATAACTGTGGTTATGATTACATAAGAGTTAATAACACGTTAACTCTTTTTTGTCGTTGACTCCTCGGGGGATTTTTATTGATAAGCACGTGGAGTCGTTTTTTCAAGCCATTTAATTATGAAAATGAGTACACACACACACACTTCTGTGTGTCTGTAATTGTTTTAACGGGAAATTAATTGAAATTGTTTTGGGGGCGTAATTAGTGAGTTTTAAAGCCTTTAAAGGGGTTTGTTTGGCTCATCATTACTGTTTGAGATGATAATATTCTGCAGTCCTGACGTCTCTAATGATACGATGGATAAAAACCTCAAATTCTTCACTCACAGTCCGGTGAAAATATTTGTGTACGTTCTGCTCTGTGAACGCAGTGAACCGCTCCACTGTAGAAGAAGAAGAAGAAGAAGAAGAAGAAGAAGAAGAGTTTGCTTTACAACATTTGATTTCCATGCATGGCGTTTCCCCCGGAGAGTCTGTCAGCGTGACTTCCTGCTCGCATTAATCCTCATGTTTTTAATTGGTCGATTCTTATGGCCGATTGGCTTCATGTCGCCATGCAGCTGCCTGCTTGAGAAAAACGTCCCAGGAAGGTTTCAGCTTTCAGTGAAGGATGAATGTGATGCTGTGTTTCATGTTATTTGTAACCCGACACAGAACATGTGACAGCAAAGCTGCGACATCTGGGCTTCTACTATCAAAACAGGATATTTGTCAGTCAGATTAACTCTGTTTAATGTTCTTTCTATTGTAAAATGATCCCATTTAAAGATAAACAATCACTTTTCTTTAGTTTAAAGATGTGATCTTTTATTTCTAATGTCCAGGAAGATTTGTTTTAGGACTTTTCTTTATGTTTATGTCTGTGATACATTTGTGCTGAGTCATTTTAAAGACATGATTCTCCAGCTGTGTCACAAGTATTGTTCTCCCAGACATGACTAAGCTAAAATAGTTTTGCTGACGTTTATTTACATTTTTTGCAGTCTGTGCAGAGTGAAGCGTGAGACAACGTCTCCCACAGCTCACGAAAAACGACATAAAAAAACCAGTCTAACGATGCACAATCAATTACGGCTACATTATGTACACAAACGTTGTTTTTGTATTTATCAGAAACACAATTCTGTGGTATCCTAAGATAGTAGAGTAGTCGTGTTTGATGTTAGCAGCTATGGTAACCAGGTGCTATGGCATTAGTGTTTGATGTTAGCAGCTACGGTAGCCAGATGCTATGGCATTTGTGTTTGATGTTAGCAGCTACGGTAGCCAGATGCTATGGCATTAGTGTTTGATGTTAGCAGCTACGGTAGCCAGGTGCTATGGCATTAGTGTTTGATGTTAGCAGCTACGGTAGCCAGGTGCTATGGCATTTGTGTTTGATGTTAGCAGCTACGGTAGCCAGGTGCTATGGCATTAGTGTTTGATGTTAGCAGCTACGGTAGCCAGGTGCTATGGCATTAGTGTTTGATGTTAGCAGCTACGGTAGCCAGATGCTATGGCATTAGTATTTGATGTTAGCAGCTACGGTAGCCAGGTGCTATGGCATTAGTGTTTGATGTTAGCAGCTACTGTAGCCAGGTGCTATGGCATTGGTGTTTGACGTTTGCAGCTACTGTAGCCAGGTGCTATGGCATTGGTGTTTGACGTTTGCAGCTACTGTAGCCAGGTGCTATGGCATTGGTGTTTGACGTTAGCAGCTACTGTAGCCAGGTGCTATGGCATTAGTGTTTGATGTTAGCAGCTATGGTAGCCAGGTGCTATGGCATTAGTGTTTGATGTTAGCAGCTACGGTAGCCAGGTGCTATGGCATTAGTGTTTGATGTTAGCAGCTACGGTAGCCAGATGCTATGGCATTTGTGTTTGATGTTAGCAGCTACGGTAGCCAGGTGCTATGGCATTAGTGTTTGATGTTAGCAGCTACGGTAGCCAGGTGCTATGGCATTAGTGTTTGATGTTAGCAGCTACGGTAGCCAGATGCTATGGCATTAGTATTTGATGTTAGCAGCTACGGTAGCCAGGTGCTATGGCATTAGTGTTTGATGTTAGCAGCTACTGTAGCCAGGTGCTATGGCATTGGTGTTTGACGTTTGCAGCTACTGTAGCCAGGTGCTATGGCATTGTTGTTTGACGTTAGCAGCTACTGTAGCCAGGTGCTATGGCATTAGTGTTTGATGTTAGCAGCTATGGTAGCCAGGTGCTATGGCATTAGTGTTTGATGTTAGCAGCTACGGTAGCCAGGTGCTATGGCATTAGTGTTTGATGTTAGCAGCTACGGTAGCCAGATGCTATGGCATTTGTGTTTGATGTTAGCAGCTACGGTAGCCAGGTGCTATGGCATTAGTGTTTGATGTTAGCAGCTACGGTAGCCAGGTGCTATGGCATTAGTGTTTGATGTTAGCAGCTACGGTAGCCAGATGCTATGGCATTAGTATTTGATGTTAGCAGCTACGGTAGCCAGGTGCTATGGCATTAGTGTTTGATGTTAGCAGCTACTGTAGCCAGGTGCTATGGCATTGGTGTTTGACGTTTGCAGCTACTGTAGCCAGGTGCTATGGCATTGGTGTTTGACGTTTGCAGCTACTGTAGCCAGGTGCTATGGCATTGGTGTTTGACGTTAGCAGCTACTGTAGCCAGGTGCTATGGCATTAGTGTTTGATGTTAGCAGCTATGGTAGCCAGGTGCTATGGCATTAGTGTTTGATGTTAGCAGCTACGGTAGCAAGGTGCTATGGCATTAGTGTTTGATGTTAGCAGCTACGGTAGCCAGATGCTATGACATTAGTGTTTGATGTTAGCAGCTACAGTACCTGCTAACATCTAACATTCCCCCACCTGGCACCTTTGCTAACGTCAAACACCAATGCCATGGCATCTGGCTACAGTAGCTGCTAACATCAAACACTAATGCCATAGCCCCCGGCTACCGTAGCTGCCAGCTAGCTGTTGTGAGTGGTAGATAGAATCTTGTTTTTTCCTGCAAAGTAGATGTTTTTATCTATTTTATGCCTGTAAACTGACTTTTTTGTGTCAAATTGTTGGTATTCCCCTTTAATGCACAAGCAGACAGTGATACATGACCCAAATGAAGAACTGAGAGAAAAATAAACCAACAAAAGGACGTTCTTATATCTGCTCCCCACAGAAACACACAAACCAGTGATTGTGTATGTGTGTGTGTCAGAGTGGAAAATGATTGTCGCATTTAACATTTTACTTTTTAAACCTAATTTTTAAACACTTAGCGACTCTTTTTTTCTTCGAAAGTGGTCAGCTTCACATTTCCCTGTGAGGTGAGATATTTTTATCCCTTTACAGGCACTTAAACCTTAATTTAAAAAAAATAATAATAATAAAGCAGCTCTCATTAAACAGCACAGGACAGTGGCTCCTTTCATTAAAAGCAGGGTTAATAAAGAAGTCGTTATCGAATACTGTGCACTCCTAAGTGTTTTTCTCGGTATGTGCCGTAAAAAAACGCCCCTGCTCGTCGCCTGAAGGATATTCCGAGTAAAGATTTTTATTCTGGCGGCAGCAGAGAGAAGCAGAGTAAACACAACCCACGTCCAAAAATACTAGATTCTATTTCAGACGGTGCGGCGTCTGCGCCGCTCACCGTCACATTCTGCGCTGTTGTGATGACCCTCTGTGGGGGTGAAGGGCCTCCAGGTTTCAGCAGAGAGGAGGAGGAGGAGGAGGAGGAGGACACACAACACACGGGTGAAAACATGAAAACTCTGCCGGGTCACAAACACACAAACGCCAGAGTCGTGTTTCACAGCGGGAACCACAGATGCTGCTCGTTAAAGCTCTCCCCGTCAAAATAAAGCGCACATGACGCCGGTTCCTCTACTGCTCCCTGATTAGCTCATGTGTTTTTGTTTTTTTTAAAAACTGTGAAATATGAGAATGTAAGCGTTAAAGAAAATACTCATTTTTTCTATCCTTAATTCCTCTGTGTCCGCAGCTCGTTGCGTACTACAACGGCACCAACAAGGAGATCATCTGGTCGCAGACAGAGAGGATCCACTGGCCCAGCGGGGGTCCACCACTGGACAACCCTCCCTGTGTCTTCTCCAAGGACGACCCCTCCTGCAACGATGGTATTTCCTCTGCTCTGTTACGTCCTCTTCTCTCATTCTACTATTCCACGACAGAGAAGCTCCTTTTCTGTTTGAAAAGTTTTACATAAACTACTAACTGTAGGTGCTAGTAGCCAGTCTTGACGTTAGCAGCTCCTGCTAAAGTCAAACAATAACACCACAGCATTTGGCTAATGTAGGTGTGAATTCTTCACAGCAAGGATAGCTGAAATAGCTGCTAGTAGTTAAACACCAGTTCTACAGTATCTGGCTTCAGTGGCTGCTAATGTCAAATGCTAATGCCATTGTGTCTGATTACTGTAGCTGCTAATGTCATAGCATCCCGCTAACATCACTTATAGCTAGCTGCTGTGAGGTTTGTGATAAAAAATATGGCTGCACCCTACTGGTGAAAAAGGGAACTACAACTATTTTAGTTTAACAGTTTAGTATGAAGTTTGACTGTTGTGCTAAATCAAGATTAAAACATAAAAATGAACCGCAGCCATATTTTCAGTGCTTTATTTGCACTTATCCACTTTATCTCTCCACGCCCTGTCGTATTTTAATGTTGATGCTGTTTTGACAATTATACTTCCTTTTTTTAAAAAGGAAATTTATTTATATTTAATCTCATTTCTTTGCGTCAATGAGGCGTGAAAAAAAAAGCAACATTTCCAAGTCTAACATTTGCTGGAGTGATGATGGGAGTGAAAGATAAGTGCTGCAGCTGCTCTCTGGTGTATGAACGAGTATGAGTGACACTTTCCAAAGGGAAATGATGAACTGTGGAGGAAAATCACTGCAATTATAAATGTATTCTGGCAGGAAGAGACGATCACAAGGAGACGGGCAGTAAATCTGACCGGGTCCCAAAAAAATCTACAGCCAAAATAATTCACACAGACACACAGAGCCTGGACTTCTTCTTTCTTCCAGCCCCAAGGACAGTGAATGCTCCATTTTCTTCTCCCCCCCCCCCCCCCCCCTCTCTCTCTCTCTTTACAGAAACATATTGTCGGCTGACATTTTCCCACCATGTGTTGACACAAAACGCACAATAATATACATCTTAGAAATCTTAGAAAAAGTGCCACTTATATCGATCACACAGTCATTCAATATCATAACAATTTCAAAAAGAGACCTGGATCAACCCAGAAAAGAGTGTGGACTCATGGTTCTGAGCAGGAAGAGAAAGAGTTTCTTCTACAAACTTGTAGAATGAATAACAGCAGCTGTTGAGAACCTGCTCGAATGTATTATGATAGAAATTGTAATGGAAAAACAGAGAAATAAATAAATACAACAGAAACTGATCTACAGTTTGGCATTGTTGGCTTTGATTCACGACTCTTCCAGTCTGTTTATGTCACCATTAGACCGCTGTTTCCAACACTAAACTGAAGTTTTTACTCTCCCACACCAAACTCCATAGAGAAAATCCGTGTTTTTAGCTCTCTGCTGCCTCGTGTGGTCACGTTGTGTCACTGAGGTCAATCAAAACGAAGCTTTTCAGACACAGAAAGTCATAGAATAAGACATTTGAATTTACTGATGGAGGCAGCAATGGATCACCAACTCCTGTGTGCTGTGACATTAAAATCCCAGATTTTCTGTATTTTCTGTCGGTGCAGGAGAGTGAGAGGTTTACAAAGACACACAAACTTCAGTTTCCAGGTGAAATATGTCGTCTCACAGTGAGACAAAGCACCAAAATGGGGCAGTATGTGTTTCATTTTCTTTGTTGAAAGTCATCGGCTTTTGCATTGATGAGTGCAGAAGTGGCTCTTTAAGCGATATATCCGTCGCATTTCCACCGATATCTCGCATTTTTTTTCGTCCAAACAACGCCAAATTTGGCACTGCACACCGCCGTGACCTGAGTGAAGCAGCTGTCAAATGTGAAGCCTGTTAAGTTATGGGTTGATCAGACAGATGGTCGTTCCCTGAATTAATAGAGCGATGTTCCTCCGTGTTTCCTTTGATTAAAGGATAATTAGTTAGTATTATTAGATAATAATAAAACGCTCCCTGTTTCCAGATCATCTGCCGGTGCTGGGTATCGTCGCTGTGGGCTCCGGCTTGGCGCTCATCATCTTCGGGATCTCCAGTTTCCTCATATACAGGTGAGTTGCTGAGGCTTTGTGTGTCTGTTGCTGCTTTTAGCTCAAACAGCAAAACTTTCTTTTCAAGTTTCTCTGACTAAAAGAGAGAGAGGGTGAGTGAGTGAGTGAGGGAGGGAGGGATGTATTTGAAGAAGGATTTATGGGTCGTGCTGCTGTAGGTGCCAGTGTGGTATTTACACGATTGTTGCCACAGAAACGGCTCAGCAGGTGACGGCGTTAAAGCAGCGGTGAAGTGTGTTTAAGCTGCCAAGTGAGCTCATTTACTGGCCCCAGAGAAGCCAGACTGCTGCTCTCATTTAATGTTCATTAGTGTGTTCATTACGTTTATTTTCTTTGCCCGGGATTAAAGCTAAACGGTCCGACTCTTTAAAATTCCAATTCTCACGCCGCTCGTGTCAACTGGAAAACATCAGTCAAGGTGATTGGTGTGCTGCTCTCAAAGGGACTGCGTGTTTGTTTGTTTGTTTGTTTGTTTGTGTGCTCGCTCGCTTGCTCGCTGGGTTGTCATAAGTGTTTTGGCTCATGGATCCAGTGAGAACAGCACAAACATGACTGATTTTCAAACTAAAAACAAAAACCTGGACTCTCGCTCTGCTCTTTAGTTTGCTTCTAAATTGTACAAATGAAAGATGAAAACATCTGCTACTGTGGTAACAGTGTTTTTAATGTGACGCTAATCTTTCTCAGATCAAGGCCATGTTTTCCTGTTTCTCTCACATTAATCAGACAAATTCTGTTGTTTTTTTGGCCCTGTTTCTCCATAGCTTGGGACAAATTTAGAGCAGTCAGATTAGGCCTGCAATTTATAGTTATTTTTTATCTTGATTCATTTTCTTCATCAATTTGATCAGGAATTTGATCCATGAAATGTCAGAAAAACATAAAAATGTCTAGAAACCATCAAATACTTGATGGTTCAACTACAAAAAACTTTTGTTTCTCATCTAAGAGGCTGTGAAACGTTGAAATAAAGTGATATTAGTAACAATTGTTTTTAAGATTTTGGTAGCTGAGCCTTTCGTTAAGAGGCTTAAATCTGTCTCAATTTAAAAAGGAAATCCTGACTCTCCTTTTAATATCCACCATGTTTATTTACATAGGTTTGAAATGAAATAATCAAGCCGAACCGATACTTGGTATCAGTATTGGTATTGGTATTGGTATTGGTATTGGACCAATACTGGCTAAAATCACTAGATAGAAAAAGAAAATATGAACTCAGCTTAGAAAAGTAAAAACTACAGTATTGCACATGGTTGTGATATTAGGCATCAATACTGAGCTATCACTCAAATGAACTGTAATGTTTTTCTATTTTATAGCTCTGTTCTGGGGCTTTGGCCGATAAAATTTAATTTAAAACAGATTTAATTTTACGAACACACTCAGCATGCATGTGCACCTCATTTTTAATTATCAATATTAGATTAAGTCTGTTTTAATTACACGAGTAATTATATGGGAGAAGAAAAAAATCACTTTTCTAAAGGTTTGTCTTCGTCTTAACGTTTTTTTTTTCCCTTTTAATTGAGTCGACTTAACAGAAGATTGTTTTACAGTGTTGACAGCTCTGACTAACACAATCACACTGGTAATCTGATTACTTTTCCAATACTGACTATTATTAACACACACAAGTGTTAATCACCAGCCAATCACAGTGGATTTTGATCAGAAGAACAGTGGAGGAAAGACGACGGAGCGGCTGTCCACCCGAGGTAAATCCCCCCCACTTTAACCTCCACCATTTCATCTTCTCTTCACATCAAATAACTCACAGATTATTACAACATGTAGATTATGTCTATTGATTCTTAAAAAACATTAATTATCCCCCCCTTTATTTCCCAGCTGGCAGTGCAGCCTGGTCTCCTGACCAGCTAGTTTTCCTGGACTTTTGGCCGGTAAGTTTTACAGAAATATGCTCCACTTTTCTCTTTTTTAAAAAAAATAAATAAATCCAAAGGGATCCAAGTAAAACATTTGGTGGCAACAAGGATCTATTTCTGTCCCAACAGGGAAAACTCTGTGATGCATTTTTGCTCCTGACTCTCTGCCCTCGTCAGACGATGTTTAGATTCCACCGTTTGCATCAATGGCAGTTTTATATTTAAGCGCGAGGCCGTTTCTCACACACAACACTCACATGTTGCACATGTTTTATTAGACTTTGAGTCGACTTCTCGCTCTCCAAGGCCACGCGGCTGCAAACGTTTAACAGGGAAAAAAGGAAAATGTAGATTTTTTTCCTCTATAATTTATAGCTAACATTTGTGTTGCTAGCTAGCATAGATAGATAGATAGATAGATGAAAGAAAGAAAAAAAACTGTTGTGTGTTAGCTAGCATAGTTGTTAGCTAGCGAAGAAACAAAACTGGTGTATTTCTGTTAGCTAGTTAACGTTTGTATTGCTAGCGTTGATAGATCGATAGAGAGAGAGAGAGAGAGAGAGCACCAAACTGGGGGATTTGTGTTAGCTAGTTAATGTATGGCTAACATAGACAGACAGACAGACATTCAGTAGCATAAACTCCCAAATAGCAGCAAATGTTTTACTTTATTCACAAAAAAGCCGATGTTTAGATTCCACCGTTTGCATCAATGGCAGTTTTATATTTAAGCGCGAGGCCGTTTCTCTCACACAACACTCACATGTTGCACATGTTTTATTAGAGTTTGAGTCGACTTCTCGCTCTCCAAGGCCACGCGGCTGCAAACGTTTAAGAGAAAAAAAGAAGAAAAAAAGCATAGAAATGTGGATTTTTCCTTCTTCTCCTCTGTGACAGCTCCGTTTGATAGCGAAGGCTAACAAATTGCTTCCTGTTTTGGCAGACAGCAGTCACTGATGGACAGGGAGGGAGACAGCAGGGCTATTTTACAGCCGTCCTGACGATCAAGCAGCTGCTGAAAGGCCTCCATGTTCAGCACTTGACCTACAAAAACACCACTAAACCTTTAAAACACTTTGGAGTTTTGTCACTGTGACTTTGTTTTTCTAGATCCTCAGATCAAACTGCCAATACGCTTTTTTTAATCAAGTATATGACAGATGAATTTATTTTTGAATAAGAAAATATAGTAAATGCTCTATTAATTACACTGAAAAAGCAAATGGAAAAAATAAATACTTTAATTGGGAACCTGAATTAAGTTAAGTTAATTTACTTAGTTTACTTTAGCTTGGATTAACTCAATTAATTAGTCACCAATTTCTTAAATATGTTGACTTTAGTTCAGTCAAACTAAAGTCAACTATTTGTTTATTAACTTTGGTTTGGATTGATCATTTTGTGTGTTACCAATTGAAGTATTTTTTTATCTTTTTTCCAGTGTATATATTTGCTGCTGATTATGTATTTTTTTATAAGAAATTATTTTAATACTCAGATTAACTCAACATATTTTGGGGGCATATTTTTGTTATATATTTGTTTCACGAGGCAGAACAAGCTATTTAATCTGTGGTGAAACAAAAAAAAGTCCCAACCTGTGAAATTGATGTTGTATTTTTGTATAACAAATGGGTGGAGGGTTAGATATTTTACTGTGATCGATTCTTGTATAACACAGAGAGGTACACAACGTTGAATAAATAAATAAATAAACCTGTGTGTTGAGTCTGTGTCGTTGTGTGGTTACGTGGTGAAAAATCATTTAAAGTGAAATGTTCACTGTGAACCTGTGAACGACTCACTGACGTGGATTGAACAAAGGAGAAAACATGACACAAAACATGAGCCCTTCAAAAAGAAATGTGCAATTTTCAACTGACATGGGTTGAAAATAGTTTGATTTTACCTTTAAAATAAAATATTGAAGAGATAACGTGACAAAATAATAGTGTTGGAAAGTGGGATATTACTGTTACTTTTGTGTTGCTAGCTTAGGTAGATAGATAGATAGATAGATAGATAGATAGATAGATACATACATACATACATACATAAATAGATAGATAGATAGATAGATAGATACATACATACATACATAAATAGATAGATAGATAGATAGATAGATAGATAGATTAAAGAAAGAAACGGTAAGAGAGAAAGAAAACAAAACTGTTAGCTAGTTAACTGTGTGTTGCAAGCTAGTATAGATAGATAGCAGCAACATGTTTTAGTTTATTAACAGATCAATGAACTAAAAATTATAAATGTGATATAAGAGGTGTGAGTAAACTGAACCATGTGGATGCTTAATGTGCAGCAGCAGAAGTAGTAGTAACAGCAGTAGTAGTAGTAACATCAGCAGTAATAGCAGCAGCAGTAACAGCAGCAGTAGTAGTAACAGCAGCAGCAGTAGTAGTAGTAACAGCAGCAGCAGTAACAGCAGCAGTAGTAGTAACAGCAGCAGCAGTAACAGCAGCAGTAGTAGTAGAACAGCAGCAGCAGTAGTAACAGCAGCAGTAATAGCAGCAGCAGTAACAGCAGCAGTAGTAACAGCAGCAGCAGTAACATCAGCAGTAGTAGTAACAGCAGCAGCAGCAACAGCAGCAGCAGTAGTAGTAGTAGTAACAGCAGCAGCAGTAGTAACAGCAGCAGCACTAAGAGCAGCAGCAGTAATAGCAGCAGCAGAAGTAACAGCAGCAGCAGTAGTAACAGCAGCAGCAGCAGTAGTAGTAACAGCAGCAGCAGTAATAGCAGCAGCAGCAGTAACAGTAGCAGCAGCAGTAACAGTAACAGCAGCAGTAACAGCAGCAGCAGTAGTAACAGTAACAACAGCAGCAGTAACAGTAACAGCAGCAGTAACAGCAGTAACAGTAACAGCAGCAGTAACAGCAGCAGCAGTAGTAACAGTAACAACAGCAGCAGTAACAGTAACAGCAGCAGTAACAGCAGCAGCAGCAGCAGCAGCAGCCGCCGCTCTGTTGTTTTAATAGCAGGGTTGGTCCTGCAAAGGTATTCACATGTGGGACTGATGAAACAATAGGCCCAGTGTGGAGCCCCACACTTTGGCCCTCTGGCTGCCAGAGGGTCTCCAAAACGAGGTTCTCTAAATAGAAAAATACCTTTTTGGGAGGAGGAGGGTGGGGGGGGGGTGGTGGTGGAACCAGGTTTAATGGTGTTTCCTGTTCTGAAAATGCACACACACACACACACACACACACACACACGGAGTGGAGTATTTGTAGCACACAAACAAACACAAACGAATCAGAGTCACGACAAAAAAAAAAAAAAAAAAAATGAGGTTAAGAAAATAAAGGAAACAGGTGACGTTTGAGAGCCGGAGAAAAAGACTTAAACCCGCGTACGCTGCAATAATTTCCTGCTGCCATCTGGAAGTGCTTTACACCTTTGAGATGGGGCTGGAATGTGTGCGCCCTGCTCGTGTTTCAAACACACAACGTAACTCAACAAAAAAACACTCTGTTTTCCGCTGCTAGTGATTTGGTTTCAGAAAATCATTTTCTTGTCATAATTTTATGGCTAAAACAAAAGTAGAACTCAGTTGATTTAAGAATGAAAATAGTCACAGGGTGTTTATTTTATCAGATTAATTAGCCGTGACCTATTTAAACTGCAGTTTGACCTACGTCAACAACAACGTACGTTTGAAAAGTGTAATTACGCCACCCTAGTAGAGATGTTAAAGCTGGGCCAGGCAACACGTGTTTGTCATTATGGAGCGATAATGCCCTCGTTATCTTTCCACATCGTGTAAATCAAATGATTTGACAGAGAGAATTAGAACTCTGCACCTCCTCTCGTCTGTTTTCAGCTTCAGCTTTTCAGGAAATGTGGAAAAACATGTTTTAACCACTTAACAATAGAAGAAATGTTGGATATCTTAAGAATATGTTCACTGCTTTATTTCACCATTAAAATGTTGTTGTTTTTTTGACTGGAAACAGAGAAAATCAGAGATTTTACTGGTCTACTGCTGCCTCGTGTGGTCACTTTGTGTCACTGACGTCTAAGCATTTAAACTTACTATTATCAACAACTCTGATGATTTTCTCTATGGGCTTTGGTATGGGGAGAAGAAGTGGCACAAATTGACTTCAGTTTCCTGTTAAAAAGGCCGTTAAACAGCAACAACAAGTAACAAATATCATCTTTATATGTTGTACACTTAAGTTAAGTTAAATTGTGTATATTCATGTTTATATTCATGTTTATCTATGCAACGTTTTAATGAGTGTTTTGTTACAACAAGGTGAGGACGTCTGAGTCAGTGTTTTTTTTTGTTTTTTTTCAAAACAAAGGTTGTGGGAGTGAACACTGATGTGGATTCTAATCTTTATCAGGGTCGTATTTTTTTTATTTATTTATTTTTATTTATTCTGCAGAACAAATAACTGCAGTGACTCATCAGAAAAGCTCTACAATATTTATTTAAAGTCAAACATTTACCTCAGATGCACAGAACTCTGTGTCTTAAAGGTAATGAGATGGGTTTTTAAGGTCAATTTTGAATTTTGAGCAACACTGTATTTACATGGGAGTTACTGATTAAACTGCACGAAGGTCTTTACTGTGAAAACCATGTTTGTGTGTTTGAAAGAAACAGCCCTTTGTCCCCGGCCTTTACAAATATTCACCTTTAAAAAACTCAAATGTTTCAGCCTTCGCCAAAGTTCAGTAAACAGCGTAGTTACGTCGCCGCAGTTAAAATGGAATTAAACACAAACACGCGTTAAGTGCATCAACACAGAGGTTTCTCAGGAAAAGATGGAGATTAAATGTAACTGAAGCAAACGCCACAATTAGCTGTTAGCATAAGTCTCCTCAAACTCTAATGACAGTGAATAACTGTTATGTTTAAATGATATACATTATATATGTTTATATTATAATATTCATCATGACATTTCACATGTTTTCATTTATACTCCATCATAAAAACATATATATGATGCAAAATAAACAGATTCATATCAAACAAATGAAGTCAATAATAACTGTAATTATAACACTAAACTAAAAATAATTGCTAGCATGTGGTGGGCTGCATGTGGGCCGCGGGCCGCAGGTTTAACACCTCTGTTTTAAACTGAACTGGAGATTGAGATTGTTGCTCTTCTGATTTCACCGTCCACACTGTTGTTGTTGTTGTTGTTTTCCAGGAAACTGAAGCTGGAGAAGGAGTTGGCCGGGATGTTGTGGAGGATTCGCTGGGAGGATCTTCAGTTCGAGAGTCCCAACAAGTATCACAAACGAGCCGGGAGTCGCCTCACCCTCTCACAGGTACGCACACGCTCACACTGGTGACAGATGTAAGAATATCTGGCTTATTTCTATCCTAGCTGTTTTTGCAGTGTAGGGACACAGACAGGGACACACATGTCTCCTGCCAACGTCCCTCAATCAAAGTCCCAGATCATGTCAGAGTGAGTTCATGTGAGAACACAACAGTTGTTGATCGACTGCTGCCTCGTCACTAAGTTCAAATGTGTCACTTTGTTCATTCTGGATTTGAAATCCTTTGTGCGACAGAGATATCGCTTAACGAGCCACTTCTGCACCTGGAAGCTGAAGTTTGTGTCTCTTTGTAAACCACTCACTCTCCCACACCAAAGCCCACAGAGAAAATCAGTGATTTTAACATCACAGCACACAGTTGATCCACTGCTGCCTCGTCACTAAGTTTAAATGTGTTATTGTTGTGACTTCATCTTTTGAAATCCTTTGTTCAGATTAACCTCAGTGACACAAAGTGACCACACGAGGCAGCAGAGGACCAGCAGCTCCTGTGTCCCCTCGAGATAAAATGACTGATTTCTCTGTGGACTTTGGTGCAGGAGAGTGACACAAACTTGAGTTTCCACTTATAAAAAGGTTGAGATTAACCAAGAATTGTGTTGTTAAGATATCGAAGACTTAGACAGATGTTGTTAAGTGGCTTAAAAGTTGTTTTTCTTTCACTACCTCGTAGGAAAAAAGCTTTGAAAACAGATTTTCACAATCGTTGGTTCACTGCCACAGTCGTGTAGTCCTGACCTCCATGAAGTGAGCGTGAACGTGTTAAAATGGCCGCCCGTGCTCGGAGCCCGTCACTGACGGATTAATGGATTAGTGACAGTGTCACTGTAAACACCACACTGTTGATATATGTCATTATTCTTTTTTTATAATCCCGAGCTCTGCGTCGCCGGCACAGCAGCCTCATGTGGGATTAACACGTCTCGTTGTGCTTCTGGCAGATTATACTGTTACTGGCGTGTGCCAGACAGGAAACACTCACACAGGACGATGACGATGATGATGATGATGATGATGATGAGGACACTGTTAAATTAGACCCACCAGGATTTGAGGAAAAGCTAATTGGTCACATCTGAAGTTTTCTGGTGTTTACACACTGCTGCTGCTGCTGCTGCTGCTGCTGTTGCTGCTGCTGCCGTTGCTGCTGCTGTTCATTGTTGCTGCTGTATTAAAATGCAGTGTGTGGTTTTTCTCAGAAGCAGCAGAGCTTTAGCAGCGAGACGCTCGGTCCAAATCATTTTTGTTAGTTTACACATTCCTGAGAGCCTTTTTTTTCTGTGTGCGGTGGAAGACGCTTATTAAATGATTGTTAAAATAAGCTCTCACCAGGCCGCGGCTCCTGCGTATGAAATTCCATCATCATGTCTTTGGAGTATCAGGTTCTTTCACAGCCGATCCACCTTAAGAATATGTTCACGTCTTTATCTGAACATGACAAAAGCATTTTACTGACTGGAAACTCACGTCTGTGTGCTGCTCACTCTCCCACACCAAACCCCATAGAGAAAATCAGCGATTTTAGCTCACGTTGACACAGGAGCTGCTGGTCCACTGCTGCCTCATGTGGTCAGTTTGTGTCAATGCGGTACATCTGAATGACGGATTTAAAACACAGAAATCACAAAAATAGCACATTTGAACTTAATATAGTGAGCAGTCGTGGATCAACAACTCCTGTGTGCTGTGATGTTAAATCGTTGAGTTTCTCTAAGGAGTTTGGTGTGGGAGAGTGAGTGGTGCACAAACTGGCACAAACTGAACAGTTTCCTGTTAAAAAGGTCGGCCCTGTTGTTTCTAACAGCTAATGCGTCTTCTTTGGGGTTTTTTCTCGTGCTCCACATGCGAGTGTTCATGAAAGCACATGCACACACCTTTTTCATTACAGATTTCCAGTCCGGTTCCTGGAATAATGTGCGTGTGTGTGCGTGTGTGTGCGTGCATGTGTGTGTGTGTGTGTGTGCACGCGCCCTTGTGTGTGGAAAACACTGTCATTTTCCAGACCAATGTATTTTCCACTTTGCCATGTGTTGCCAATATTTGCATTCTATACAAATGTGTAGCTGATTGTGCTGCCAGTGCCGAGCGAGCGCCCACTTCACTTTCTGTGGGATTTTTTTCTGCAGAGCAGACGTTAACTCAAGGACTTTTGAGTTGGTGTAATATAAAAAAAAAAAACCTCTTTATTTTCTCAAATATAAGTAAAAGGCAATTTCATAAAGTATTTTGTGTGAATGTCAGCGGGTGAACCTGCGTTTAGGTAATAAGCGGCGCGTGATTTAATCCTCCTCTGTCTGCTGTAATCTAAACATTTTTTCCCCTTCTCGTCCTCAGAGAGGCTCCAGCTACGGCTCCTTGATCACTGCCCATGGAAAATATCAGCTATTTGCAAAAACGGGCTATTTTAAGGTAAGGCTTAGTGAGTTCTGACATTTCAACTCCTGCGCACTCCCTTCCCACCCACACATGTGCACACTCGCCGAGGAAAGAGCTGCAGAGAAGAGCACAGAGAGAAAGGAAGAGGGAGTGTGGGCGAATTTAGGTAGCTGCTGCAGAATGAGTTGATTTTCTTCCCTTTTCTCTCTCGACGTCTCTGCGCCGTCGCCGTGGCAGCAGCAGCAGCAGCAGCAGCAGAGTCTGGACACCAGTTGTTGCTGCTGTTTTTGTTGATGTAACAAAACGCTGAAGTAACGACACGACCGTTTTTTTTAAATGTATAAATGCTGATGTCACGGCGAAGCGCTGCTGATACACTTCTCAAATTCAGAACAGACCTGAGGTGATTAAATGTGACACCGAGGCACGAACAGAGGGAGACACACGAGCCGAGAGCAGCAGCAGCAGCAGCAGCAGCAGAAGCAGCAGATACTGCAACACAAACTGTCCAAACTGTCAGCAACGGCAGAAAAAATGCATCTGCTTTAAAGGTGCATTATACAATAAATAATTAAGTGCCACTCAAAGATATCATGAGGGGTTTTAATTCCAACCCAATACTGCTTATTGATACTGATACATATCAATACTCAACTCAATACAAGTTTTAACGAGGATTATTTAACACATACAGTATGTTAAAAGTTCCTGAAAGTGACGCTAATGGCATCGTAAGTAGCTCCACATTTAACCATAGTTACCATCTTTCACAAATACTTTTTACAAAAGTGATGCTAACAGAGCCACAACCATTTTGAACTAAATTGACGTAAGACATACATTAAAGGTCCTGAGAAGTGATACTAACAGTGTGTAAGATTCAAACTAAATATGGTAATGCTAACATCTGAAATAGCTGCAAATTTAACCAAGTAGTTTAAACTAAAAATTATTTGACAAATACATTAAAAGTTCCTAAAAGTGATGCTAACACCGTCTTAGCGTAAACTAACATTATTTAAGACATTCATTAAAAGTTACTAAAGCAATGCTAACAGCATCTTAAATAGCTACACATTAAAACATAACAAGTTTAAACTGTTTTAAACAAAATACAACATTTTCGTCGTATGTTGCCGCACATTTGACCCTAACAAGGTTTCTTTCAGTGTGAGGAGGCTACACACTGATGACGCTGAAGTTCTGTTAGCAGGAGCAGAAACCTCTAGCTTTGAGTTAGCATTGCTAAACGTCAGCTTTGCTAAACATTAGTTTGGCTAAAGTGGTTAAGAAGTACTGAATGACTCATGTTAATAGAAGTAGCTAGTGGGTTTTATCACAACTAGCCTTGTATATGTGACAAGAGTTGGCATTTTGTTGTTGCTAAATTTAGCAAAGTGAGCCCAAATTTTCAGTAACTGTCTGACGTGATGCTGGTGAGTCAACAACGAAGCACAGCTTCATCATCATCGGTGCAGTTTGTAACATGTGTATTCTTGTCGTTCACAACTGAAAACAGACTTACGTAGAACATCATGTTTGCAAACCTTTCACGTCAGTGTGTCTTTGTGTAACGTCAGTCTTTTTATAAACTGAACTCGTCGTCATTCTTTTTTATTTTTCAACACAGGGAAACTTGGTGGCCATCAAACACGTCAACAAGAAGAGGATAGAGCTGACCAGACAAGTGTTACTGGAACTCAAGCATGTAAGTGTCCATTAAACCTTTGATATTTGTTTTTTAATCCATATAATGTGATTTGTTTGAATAAATCCATGCACTGAGACCTTTGCTAAGGACAAAATTACATTCAACCTTTTCATTAAAGAGACAAACCTGCAGAGAAAAGACCTTCACATACGTAAGGTCCAAACACTTTCACCTGCTCCAAAAACAAGCTCCTGAAAAGTGGAACTAGTTTCCTCTGACGTATTCCACAGGTTAGCTTAGTTGGGTTTGGTTTACTTTATTTCGTGCACACAAACATTTCAACAAGTGCTGTAGGTATCTGTGAATAAATCGCAATATACGATTTCACAAATACTGTAATTATACTGACTTAAATATTGTGATAATATCGAATCGTGGTGTTTCTGGCGATTCCCACCCCTAATAAACGCACATAATTGTTAAATGTTTACATCTGTTAGAGAACCTTCAGTTTTTGAAGAAGATGCTAATACCGCAAATCGTAAGTCAGTATGTGATACAATCCTACTGGAATATTCAGCTGTAAACTAAGGAAAAAAGAAATAACCATGGGTCCCAAAATCGATCCCTGTGGTACACCATATGTCACATGAACTGTCTTTGAGGCATATCTGTTAGTTTTTTATTTAACATTTATCAAAAGAAGATGCTAACTAACTGGTTCTTCTTTGTAGCTGCGTGTGTTTTCTCTACCTAGCTGCAAAAGTTGAGATTTTTACAGATTTTAAAACGTCTCCTCTGTGACCTGTTTCCCTGCCGGATGTCACGCGTCACTCAAGAAATTCACCAAACTGTCTCGTCAACCTCAGCGACAGCAGCTGCTGGTGGAGCAAGAGAGAGGGGGAATATTTACGATAAGGAAGCTGCGGAACAGGAAATTTCATACAATTAATGTGGTTTCTGGCTGCTGGAAACTCAGCGTGGCTGCGTTTATACGAGGCCTCCTCTCGACTTAACGACCACTTGGGGGTTTTTCCTCGCCGCTCTTTCTTCTCTGTCACACGTCGTCCACGCTGTGCAGACGCGACTGTCACGGGCAATCAGGGCGTCCGGCGTCTCGGTGGTGGACGCTTTGACGTGTCGGAACCAGAGGAGACGGAGGTGGAAACACTGATGTTACTGTGCAGTTACAGGGTGTTGGTGTTTAATTTAATTATGTTGGTGGTATTTCATACTAAAAGAGTCATATACACTCTAGATTGGTGTTTAATTTAATTATTTTGGTGGTATTTTATACTGAAAGAGTCATATACACTCTAGATTGGTCTTTAATTGGACTGTTTTGGTGGTATTTTAACACAAACCAATTCAATAGACTTTGTATTAGTGTTCAAATGCACTCTTTTAAGCAGTAAATGAACGCTTCGAGTTGAATACACTCTAGTTGGTGTTAAATGTAATGTAATTTAATTGCTTATTAACATTACTAGTTACAGTGTGTTTGGTTTCACTTCTCAGCACTGCAGTTTTAATACAAACTTTAAACCCGAGTCAGTTTTTCAGAGCTGGACTCTCTCGGACACCTCGCGTGGCCTCTCGGCTCGGTCAGATGGGAGCGAGGCTTCTGTCTGAGCTGGCAGCGTCTCAGACGCCCCGGGGGCCTGATCAGCTGTCAAACCTCAGCTCATGAAAAAAAAAAAAAACAGATGGAGAGAAGAGAGAAAGACGGATCTGCCAGTGGAAACTTAACCACTTGTTTCCCAGACCTTGCTCTCTCTCTCCTCCCCTCCTCCCTCACCTCACCGCCGTGCAGCAGGGGAGACTATGTAGGCCAAAGGGCAGGCTAACACGTCGCGAGAGTTTCCGTCACTCACCGCGTTCAAAGAAGAAGAAAAACTGTTGAAATCATGAACGTTGTTATTCCAAGTTTCACGCTGAGTCAGAGGATGAAGCTACTGAAGAAAAAATAAAAATCATATTTAATCCTCGATGGAATCCTTTCCTTTTAACCGCCATCCTTTTTTTTTAATGTTAACTCTTAAGACTTCCTTTAAAAAACTTACTTATTTGTTCCTAGTGGCCGAAAATGTTACCTTCCCAAAAACTGCTGTAAAAACATAATTTATTAATATTTGTTTCCACTTTAAACGAGTCAGTCTTTTAAAACTACTTCAGCCTGATATATACATATCAAATATTAATGATATTTTTGAAATTTTAATCCTTTAAAGGCCAGTCTGTTTTCACAACTCAACTGTTTTTGGGAAGGTGGCGTTTTCTGCCGCTAGGAACAAATTAGTAAATTCTTGTGTAGCTTAGCCATTTTAGGCTAATTTAAGAAACTGAGATTACTAAAGTTCAAAAGTTTTTAGATTTGATCTATATTCATTTAACACAGCCAAACTGGCTTAACAATAAAAAAGGGAATGGTAGGAAATGTCCCTGTGAGGGTTAACATCATTCATGTTCTAACATTTTTATGTCGTAAAACGTGCGTGATTGGTGATGATTGTCCCTGATTCCTTCCTTCCTGCTTGTTCATCCTCTCAGCACCTCAACACTTTTCTATTTTCATCATTGCAGCAGCAGCAGCAGCAGCAGTAGTAGCAGTAGTAGCACACTGGCTCTTTCATAACCTCTGAGGGCAATTTATGCACATGCACATGTTTCGACTGGACGCCCTGAGAGCAGGAATGTGTCTGAACACGTAGGGAAAAAAAGACTTGCCGACTGCAAACAGACTATTCTGATGAGCTGCTGCTGCTGCTGCTGCTGCTGCTGCTGCTGATGCACATCTACACTCACCGTCTGCGATGTTTATTTATTTGTTTGTTTGTGTGGTTATTTTCAGATGAGAGACGTTCAGTTCAACCACCTGACCCGGTTCATTGGGGCCTGCATTGACCCGCCCAACATCTGCATCGTCACAGAGTACTGTCCCAGAGGCAGCCTGCAGGTAACCACGCCCCCATTGTGACATCATGTGACATCGTCATCGAAAAATATGTTTTAATTGAAATGATTTATTTATTTTCCGCTCATTTAGCCGCTCTTACTGTGAGTCTGGGGTTAAAGGTCAAATAAACAAAAGCAGTAGTGACAGATTATGTCAGTAAAGTTTTATTTAAGTTTCTGGAAAATTCGTCTTTTTACTGTTTCCTGACGTAATTTGACTTTTGATGACTCAGTAGAGAAAATAACCGTAAAGTGCAGACCTTTAACTGTGTCATACACCTCAGTATAGACAAATGTCCTTATGTGTGAACACTAATGTTACAAAAACCATGACTGAGGATTACAAAAAATGTTACCACATGTTGTAATGCTCCAAAAAATGTTACTGATGTTTAAACAAATTGCTTATAATGTTATAAAAAAAGCACATTATTGAATCACTACTTACAGACTGTTACCAAGTATCAAAATAAATGACAAAAATATGATACTAACATGCTCTACGTTACAAAAAATGTAATGGTATTTAAGTTTGTAATAATGTAATAATTATTTGTCACCGAAAAATGCTACAAAATGTAATTTTTTAGGAAATGTGTGATGTTACAAAGATAAGTTAAAATACATTTTTTATGCAAAAGATTTACAAAAACATGTTACTAATGTTGAATAACAATACTGGTAACAAAGAAATGTAGCAAAAGTATGTTATTAACATCACAATAACTCTACTGACATGTTATTGATAAACAAAAAGTATTATGAAATGTTTCAACAAATATCCAACATTAACGTCAATGTCGACTTTACTGACATGACCCAAAATCAATATTTTTGAGTTAGACCCAACAATGACCATAGATGGATGGACAGATGGATGAATGGATTGATGGATGAATGGATGGATAGATGATGGATGATGGACAGACGGACGGATGGATAGATGGTTAGATGGATGGATGGATGATGGGTGGATGGGTGGATAGATGAATAAATGGATGGATGGATAGATGATGGATGGATGGACAGATGAATGGATAGATGGATGAAAGGATGGATAGATGGATGGATTGATGATGGGTGGATGGATGAATGGATGGATGGATGATGGGTGGATGAACGGGCTTAGAACTTGTTGTTTTTGTTTGTTTTCCAGGACATTCTGGAGAACGAGAGCATCAACCTGGACTGGATGTTCCGATATTCTCTCATCAACGACATCGTGAAGGTATGCGACGCTCGAGAACATCCGCATTATTGATTCATCTGATGTTTTCACATGAGTGTTGCAGAAGTGGTTACTTTTCAGTGTGAAAATAAGTTGCTTTGTGTGCTTTAGAGAGTGAGAGAAAAAAACCCTGTCTTGGTTGCCATGGTTTCACGTGGACGGGGAAACTGTGAGTGAGGCAGAGAGAGACATGCACAGAAATGTGTTTTTGGCACATAGCAAATATATGTAAATATTCTGTGTGACACTGAAGCACAACCACAAATGTTGTTAAAATTTCCTTCCGGTTTAATCAAAACTCATCACCGTCGAACGTTTGAGGCTGATTTTTGTCATTCAGTCAAATAAAGAGGCTTTTTTCTCTCTCTCCTCTTTGATAGTGAACTACATCCATGACGAAGTAACTGCAGCTGCTTTTGCTCCAGACAGATACTGTAGCTTCAGAGAAGTGGGGGATATTTGACTCACCCTTTCCACTTAATCTTTAACATAAGTACATTGAGTACACGCCACCCCCCCCCCAAGGTATTAACACTAATTTTGCGGAAATTCCTCGACATGCGGCGTCTTTTCAAAACCGTCAGCGTACGTCCACATGTCAAAGCATATTATTTCCATATGTCTGGACTCCAGTGTTTTCATGTATGGTTTGTAGAGGGGGGGGGGGGGAGAACACCCAATAATGCTTGACTTAATGCTCCTCTCCACCAGGGAATGAACTATCTCCACAACAGCTACATCGGCTGCCATGGAAATCTGAAGTCATCTAATTGCGTGGTGGACAGTCGATTTGTTTTGAAGATCACGGATTACGGCTTGGCCAGCTTCCGCTCGTCCTGCGAGAACGATGACACGCACGCACTCTACGCAAGTAAGTGGGGTTTTGGGAGGTTGTTTGACGCGCGGCGGCGCTGGATCTGTTGTCCTCCAGGGTGTTTCCTGACCCTGTGTGTTTGTATTTCAGAGAAGCTGTGGACAGCCCCCGAGCTCCTCATATACGACCGCCATCCGCCTCAGGGCACGCAGAAGGGCGACGTGTACAGTTTTGGCATCATACTGCAGGAGATAGCGCTGAGGAACGGGCCTTTCTACGTGGAGGGCATGGACCTCAGCCCCAAAGGTAAACACAACTAGCCTCATTGGAGGTTGAGTATGATTCTGGAATGGGTGTACTTTGAACCAACCAGCCTCTGTACGCAATTGGACAGACCTACAACCAATCAAACCAATGATCCGGGTGAAGTATGCAGAGTGAAGGTCGTAGTAGTTTACTAGGAGTGATTGGCTAGCTAGTTATGGCGTCTAATGACTTTCGCTAGGGTAAGCTTCACGGAGGCGTAGGGGTTAGCACTGCTTGGATAAAGTAGACAATGAATGAATTAATGAATCTTTGTGGAGCAAGTCGCCTACTCTTCAGTGGCCACCGTCTTGGACGTATACAAACATACTTCTGGACGTTGTTTCTCTGTCGTTGTCGACAGAGAAACACGTCTCGCCAGACGTCGGCTGAGTTCACAACTCTCTAAGGAAGATCAGCTGACCCTTGTGGCCTCGTACAATCTGGATCCTTTCACTCTGCAAACCAAGACGTAAACACAAAGGAATCGGTGCTAGCACAAGGTACGGTTTAGAATTGGTAATGCCCTGCGTCAGGCTTGCGTTTGCCGGGTAGCGTCACGTCCACTACCAGTGCGAGGATAACGACCACCAACATCAAACACGACAATGGATAACATCCAGCCGCTCCACCAAAGAATGGAACAGTTGGGGCTGGTTGTTTTGGTTCTATTCCTAATGGAAAAGCTAAAAAACACAATCCACCTTTGCTAGGATTAGGTCACCTGTGGACGTCTGCTGACACATGCTGACCACATGGGGCAGCAGTAGACCAGCGGCTCCTGTGTCACTGCGAGCTAAAAACACTGATTTTCTCTATGGATTTTGGTGAAGGAGAGTGAACCCTGTACAAACTCCAGTTTCCAGTAGGGAAAGGTCGTAGAACAGGGAGATACAGTGGTTTTGTATTTGAAGCAGATTTAGTCAAATTGCTCAAATCTGTTTTTTCCTGCACGACTGAAATATCCCTTTCTTTTATTTTTGACTAATTTGAGGCAGACAAATCAAGTGGAGCACGTCCAACAAAAACCATGTTTTAAGTACAAGATTTCTGTCCGCCTGAAAGCTTTTCATGTTATTTGGAACACACTTTTAATCCAATTTTTCTTGAAATAACAGAACAGAACACAAAGCTGTTTTCCTTTCGTTTAACTCAAACGGGCCTCGGTGCCAGCTGTGGTTTCTACAGCAGCTGCACCACTTTTACCTCCATCGCTGCTTCTGTTGGAAAATTTTTTTACTTTTATAAGCTTTTCAAGATCTTGGCTTTAACTTCCAAACAGTTAAAGTGCATGTAAAAAAAAACAAAACAAAAAAAAAGCACTCCGGGGGTGCTTCCTCCACATGATGACTTCCATTAGCGTTTTCTTCACAGTCATGGTCAACACTGATTGAACAAGTGCTTGATATTTTTCCATTAACAGGCGGAGAGAGACGTTTGAATGTGTCACCTGTTCTCCGGCGTGTGTGCGGGACGATGTCTTTAATTATAACAACAGAAGAGGGAGGATGTGGAAGATTAACAGTGAGGAGGATGTGTCTCACAAACTTTTAAATTGATGTGATTAACGGATCGAGGCGGAAAAATTAGCAATTGAAAAATTAAAAATTGTCTCTGATGAATATACCCGTCTAGCAGAAATGACACATTCACAGAAATATAGTGCTAATATTACTGAATATTAGGGAAAATAGTCTGTCAAGGTTTAAGAAGTTTGCTCTGTGTCGCAGCGCCTCCTGCGTTTACGACTAAACGGAGAGGTTTTCAAATCACATTTTAATAACATACATTATCTCAGGGCACTTTACCTGGTACAGCAAGTAACCGCTAACCACTGCTAACACTGCCAACACTGCTAACAGTCAGTGTATGTACTTTAGAAGTTGTAAGTTAAATCAAACCTTTGAGTTATGTGCTTTCCATTTTCCACATGGTTGTATTGTTAGCATTAAAGTCAGGTTCCTTAACCAGCAAGCTAATCTAGTTTGTTTGAATTTCATTTTGGTATAAACACAGTTAGCAACACTGTGTGTGTACGACTTTCTTATTTCTCCTCTTCTGCTCTTGTTATAGTTAGTGTGTAGCTGGTAGCCACTGCTAACTCTGCTTGTTAACATAGTGGTTGAAGTCGTTAAGTTAAATCAAACCTTTGAGTTCTTAAGTACTTTCCATTTCCTACTGAACTGGTGGTTATTGTTAGCATTACAGTTACGTTCCCTAACTAACAAAGCGAATCTAGTTGATTTGCTGAAAACATTATGTATGCACAGTTAGCAACCATCCACAACAGATCAATAATGTGTGTACAACACATAAACTTTAAGCACAAAAAGATGTCTTATTTTCCCCCTTCTGAGTTTGTTATGGTTAGCATGTATATAAGTAATAAAATAGAATAAATAAACTGCCTTTTTTTAAATTGAAAAGGTTTGGCTGAAGCTAAAGCTCACAAAAAGCTGCTTATATCAGCCACAAGAGATATAAATACTAAGATGAATTATTATTATTAATTTTACACTACAGAAATAGCTAGATGTTATAGCTATGTTTGCTAACTAGAAAGCTAATCTAGCCCATTTGATAAAACATTGACACTGTCCACAGACACTAATATTACAGTAGTGTTTGTGTGTGACTGTATTTTAATTACAAGTTTTATGCTAGGAACAATTCCAACTGAAAGTGATTACTGGTATGAATGATTATTGATCGTGGCACGCTCTCTACCACAGAGATCGTACAGAAGGTGAGGAACGGTCAGAAGCCGTACTTTCGGCCCACGACGGACAACAGATGCCACTCGGAGGAGCTGACGATACTGATGGACGGCTGCTGGGCCGAGGACCCGGCGGAGAGGCCCGACTTTGGACACATCAAGATCTACATGGCCAAACTCAACAAGTGAGACACACACACACACACTTTGACTTAACGCACACTAACAAACATCTCATTACTTAGTATCGACGTGATATTTAGGTTTTTTAAAATCGAATCCAATGATTTGGACGAGTATTGGATCAATACTGATTCTGAGTTGGCATTGATCGGACACTCGTCGCTGATTATAACAGAGTGTGGTGAGTCAGTGGCAACACAGGCTGTGTGTGTGTGTGTGTGTGTGTGTGTTTATCCTCCCATTAATTGACTGAATTAAATTAAATTAAATTAAATTAAATTAAATTAAATTAAATTAAATTAAATTAAATTAAAGCACCACACCAGGATCTGGATGCATCCTTGATTAATTTAACATTTTCTTCACTTCCATCTATTTTTTATTTCTGTTTCTTTGTGGAGATAATTTGATCAATTGAAACTGACACCGGCTTCACACACACACGCACGCACACACACGCACACACACGCACACACACGCACACACACACTTTCTTTTACAACATTCTTTGTGAGGACATGATGCATTCCCTCTTTACCCACAACTAAATACCTGAACTTCACCTTCAAACTACCCTTAACCTAAACCTAATTGTAACCCTAAACCTCGATGTTCTTCTAAGTCGAGAGCACACACAGACACACACTCACACACACACTGTCCTTGACACCGTGTGTGTGTGTGTGTGTCACTCTCCTGCTCCAGAGTCCATAGAGAAAATCACCACTTTTAGCTCACGGGGACTCAGGAGATGTTGGTGCGCTGCTGCCTCGTGTGGTACCTTTATGTCACTGAGGTGAATCAGGATTTCAAACACTGAAGTGACAAAATAAGACATTTGAACTTAGTGATGGAGGCAGCAGAGGATCAACAACTCCTGTGTGTGTGATGTTAAAATCACTGATTTTAACTATGGAGTTTGATGTGAAACTTAGTCTGATGGTATTAATAAGAGATGGGGAGTTGTGACGTCATCTGTGGGTAGATTTTTACCAAAATTTAATTATAACATACATGGATGACTTACTAGGAAGTTGCTCCATTGAAGGCGGTCAGACAGTGAAGAGTTTAACATTATACACTGTTTTACAGCCGCAACAGAAAAATCCATACGACTGCAGCCTGCGATTTTAAAATGTGTTGTTCAATGGCTGCGAAGCCTTGAACGTTAAACACAGAGATGTGACGACGAGGACGGTGCTACTTCTTCTTTTCTTTTTCTTTATTCTCATGAAAGCGTCTCGTTTGAAATGTAAATTGTCAGTCGATTTTTATCTTAGCGGGAGGAGGAGAAGTGTCACTGGAAATTAGTCAGTCAGTCACAAGAGAGAAAACACTGAGAAAAGCAATTCTATTGGTTTTTATTTTGTTGTCAGAGTTTCATTTTTCCTGACTGGAAAAACAGAAGCTTGTGTTTCTGGCATCAGGAGGAAAATAGACGATGTACATTTTTGTATGTAGCTAATTTTTACATAGACTTACATTCAAACCAAAATATTTTTGCTACTAGTGCATTCGACCCTAGTGGATTAAAATATATATTATATCCTGGTTTGGCGACATAGACCAGAAGCTCCAAATAACGCTGCGTTTGTGTGTGTATCTGCGTCATTACCTCGTTTATGAAACCCTAAAGTTTCAGAACAAACAGTTCAGCCACTGCTGAGAAAATAGGCTTTTATTGTTTTCCTGGGCTCTGAGAAGCGGAAAGGCACTTCCGTTTGCTGATGATGTCATCAGTATACCTCACCACTCCTCTCACCACCGTAGCGCCTCCTGGTGCGGCACTAGTCCGGGCACATCCGGTTGCGTACATTCAACCGCAGAAGAAGAAGAACTACTCTCGTTGTAGCTGCTGAGATGCAGAGCATCCACCGTGCCAGAGGGGGAGCTGTGTATCTGAGAGCTGACGTGCTAATTACGTCACTTCCAGGTACCTGGCCAATCACAGGACAGAGGGAAAGCTATTGTTGGCTGGCCAATCACAACACAGTCCATGTTCTGGGGGTGTGGTTTTGGTCTGAAACAGCACGGCTGACGAGAGTGTCAGTGAGGAGATTTTTCGATCGGCTCGTTTGCAGTGATTAGGAGGTTTTTAATCATGAAAACAAGTTAATATATGTAAGTAGACCTCCATAACTAACATATATGTGCGATACAAGCATTCTATGTCACCTTTTAACTAAGTCCTTTGGCAACTACTGGTGGCGCCCTCTAGTGGATATTCAATACACTTCAATATCCTGGTTGGAGTCAGGAAAACGGCAGACATCCATTTTTCAATTGGCTAATTTCCCATAGACCTCCATTAAATCATAGCTCTTTATGGTTATTCCATATATACATACATACATACGTATACATACATACATACGTATACATACATACATACACATACATACATACATATATACATACATACACATACTTACATACATACATACATACATATATACATAGACATACATACATACATATACATACATACATACATATATACATGTACAGCTAATTTTTCCTTAGACTTCCATTCAAATAAAGCTCTTTTTGTAATCATTGGTGCCTCCTAGTGGTTATATCATATATTCATGATTCCTGGTTGGCTTCAGTAGACAAACAGGCTTTAAAAACAGCCTGAACATTTCCCTGAGGTAAACTCAGTTTGACACGAACACACAAACACGTGTTGCGTGGACGTCGAGAAGCAGGTGTTTTGGAGACAGACACAGACTCTATAAACAGATCTGTGGTGTGTTTTCCTCTCCGCGTGACCTCTCGTCTCTGTTTGCTCTGTAAAGTCAACGATGGACGAGTGCGGCGGTGATGTATCGCCGTCCATTTGCGGCAGCTCGCTCGCTCAGGAGTGAGGAGCGCGGCGTGTGATTTATGTCCTGAGGAGAGCACTCAAGGATGCTGCTCTCAGCTCCTCACGCTAACTCCTCGCTGCTTAATGCACTGTCCACGGCTTATTTTCATTAGGTAAATGTATGTATGTTGACACGATGATGTGATGGATGGCCTGTTATTTCTGCTGTGTGTGTGTGTGTGAGCTCGGGGGCTTTGAAGGGCGGCGGAAACAAGCCGGGTGTTCAGAGGTAAACACTCAGACCTGCCATGAATAGACCACCTGTCGTCACATGACCTCCAGGCCCTCGTCATTACTTACATTACTGCGACACATACACATTCCACTGTGTGTGTGTGTGTGTGTGTGTGTGGAGCTGAAAACCACTTTTATTCTTTGTCATTTTCTAAACAAGAATCTTGACATATTTTGTAGAAAACGGAATTTCTTGAAGGGTTTTTGTGAACTTGAACACACTCAGGACTATTTCTATTTTCTATTTTTCTATTTCTAACATGGGTCCTTGAAATCCTTCAATGCCCTTGAAAGTTCTTGAAAATCATCCCAAATAGACATGGAATTATGATGATTTGATATTTCTATGACTATTAAATGCATGTTGTTTACATTTGCTACATATTTAAATATAGTATATATATATATATACATATATACACACATATATACATATACATATATACATATATATGTATATGTATATTTTCGGTGTGTGAAACTCTTTGTTCAGATTTACCTCAATGACACAAAGTGACCACACGTGGCAGCAGTAGAGCAGCAGCTCCTGTGTCCCTGTGAGCTAAAAACGCTAATTTTCTCTATGGAGTTTGGTGTGAGTGAGTGAGAAGGTAGAAAAACAGTAGAAATCTACACTTATCCAAATATTCTCATGCAAAACAACAAAGTCTTATGTTTCAAACGTACACCTATGTTCATTTAAGCCCAAGCCTTGCCTTGAGTGCATATAAAAGGTTAATTCTACATCTACAAAAACAAACTTTCATCCTAACCTGAGCTCTCTCTGATTGTTACTTGTGTGCTTGTGTTTCCCACAGAGAGGGCAGCACCAGTATTCTGAACAACCTGCTGTCCAGGATGGAGCAGTACGCCAACAACCTGGAGAACCTGGTGGAGGAGCGGACACAAGCGTACCTGGAGGAGAAAAGGAAAGCCGAAAACCTCCTCTATCAAATTTTACCACAGTAAGAGACAAGAAAAGAGAAATACACTCACATTCACTCTTGTTCCTCCTTTTTAGGAGTGTGGATATCAGCAACTTGGATTTTTTAAGCTTAACGTTTAAGCTTTTTCATAATATGAGGAATTTGTAAGGAAAAACAATCGATCTACAATAACTTAAGAACATGTTTACCACTTTATCTCAGTGTGAGACAGTTTTATTTGACTGGAAACTAAAGTTTTTAAATGTTACACTCTCTTACACCAAACTCCTGAGAGAAAATCAGTGATTTAAGCTTGTTGTGACACAGGAGCTGCTGCTCTACTGCTGCCTCATGTGGTCAGTTTGTGTCACTGAACTTAATCTAAAAAACACTGAATTCACTGAATAACACATGTGAATGTACTGATGGAGTAGAGCAGTGATGGAGCAGCGCGTCAACAATCCTGTGCTCTGTGATGTAAAATCGTTGATTTTCTCTATGGACTTTGGTGCATGAGAGCGAGTGATTTACAAAACTTCAGTTTCCTGTTGGAAAAAGTCTGTGTAACGATGAGATAAAAGTGTGAAAATAGTCTGAAAACATCGTCGACTCATGAGGGAGCGGATTTTAATCGGTGGGCCTCCAGTCTCACTCCGCCAAACTTTGAACTTGTTGCCTCTTGAATGACAAGTGGAACATCTTCAATTAAACTCAAGCAGATCCAGCTGTGTGTGTGTGTGTGTGTGTGTGTGTGTGTGTCTGCTCTCCTGAGGATACGATGACCTGGATGACTGAGATTCTTCTTTGAACTCGGGTCCAGAAAACAGTTGGCGTGTTATCAGCGCGTCACGTGTGTGAAATCCCTGCATTAATTAAAGAGTTGAAAAATCCTTCCAAACACCACGCGGTGTTTCTTTAGCAGATGTTGACATCAGACCGACGGATGAAGACGTGACCGGTGACACAGTGAGTTTTGGACGCTGTTTCTCTCGGGTGTCTGACGTCTGCTTGTCTCTGTTTCACACACAGTTCAGTAGCAGAGCAGCTGAAGCGAGGGGAGACGGTGCAGGCCGAGGCCTTCGACAGCGTCACCATCTACTTCAGCGACATCGTGGGCTTCACGTCCATGTCTGCGGAGAGCACGCCGCTGCAGGTACACCACGGGGAAACCTCCCGCAGAACTCTCTCTGTGGGATTTTAACTTCCGTCCTGAGTCATGTGCAACTAATGCGTCCGTTATTCTCCCGATATTTGAACTTATTTCATGCACAAAATATCGACATGATGACGTCTGACTTTGTCCACCAACCAGAACGTTTGGAAATAAAGCACAAAACCAAGAATACATAGATTTAAGCATTCAAATATATTGTATTTTATTTGTTTCTTCACTTTTTTCTATTTGCGCTCCCTCACTCCCAAACCATGTTTTTTTTGTTTGCAATTCTAACCATGGGTGGGGCTTAGGGAGCTGCCTGCTGATTGGCTACTCACAGGCATGGCGTTGCTCACTGTCTGTATGGAACTCGTTCCGACAAAATAAATGTATATAATCTGACAAACGTTAGATCCGTACAATTATTTTGTCGGATGTCGACGGGGAATGACTTCCAGACGGACGACGACTTCAAGCCTGTGTGGCGAAAAGAACAAGTGAGACAGTCTCTCCTATCGGAACAAAGGATTTCAAACACTGAATTCACTGAATAACACATGTCAACATACTGATGGAGAAGAAGAAAAAAAAAAACATTGTCGTCTCATGAGAGCATGGATTTTAAATGGTGAACCTGAACTTTCAGCCTCTTGGATGGCGAGTGGAATCAGGCAGCTTCCTAAGCCCCGCCCATGGTCAGAATCACAAACAAAAAACCACGGCACAAAGAACAAATAAATACATCAGTGTTCTTGCTACAGAGTGTCTCATAGTTCCCACGTGTGTGTGTGTTGACGCAGAGTTGAGTCACTTGATGACTTCTCGTACTTCGCTCTCACACAAAAACCAAAAGTAAAAGGTTTGTGATGATGATGATGATGATGATGATGATGTCGTCACACGTGGGCAGAAAAACAACAAAAGTCTGATGTTGTTGTTGTTGGAGATTTTAAAGCTCCAGTCAGTGACATTTAATGGTCAGTAATTATTAATCTGCTTTTTCAAAAGACAACAAAGAAATCTGAATTCAAATCACTGAATGAAGAAAAGTGAGTTTGTTTGATCTTCATTTGTGAGGTTTTTTCATCATGGACTGAAACAACAAGTAAATTAAACTCCTTTTATCCTAGCGAATAAGAGCTTTAAAGCAGGAATCTAAAAGAGTCAAATAATAAACATATTTAAACATGTGAAGATAAACCCAACTTTAAACATCCTCTCTCTCTCTCTTTAGGTCGTCACTTTGCTGAACGATCTCTACACCTGTTTTGACGCCATCATCGATAATTTCGATGTTTATAAGGTGAGTCAGCGTTTTTTAAATAATCGCAGATTAAATAATTCGTCCAGTTTTCTTCCTTTTTTCTCCTGACGCTCTGGTCGCTCGTTATCCTTGCCCCTCCCACCCCTCTCAGGTGGAGACCATCGGCGACGCCTACATGGTCGTGTCTGGGCTGCCGGTGCGGAACGGGAAACTCCACGCCAGAGAGATCGCGGGGATGTCGTTAGCTTTGTTAGAGCAGGTGAAAACGTTCAAGATCCGCCACAGACCCAACGACCAGCTGAGACTCAGGATAGGTATTCACACAGGTGAGTCGCGATATGTCGCAGTTTTAAAGTCTTAAAGACTATTCACACAGGTCAGTCGCGATATGTCGCAGTTTTAAAGTCTTAAAGACTATACACACAGGTGAGTCGCGATATGTCGCAGTTTTAAAGTCTTAAAGACTATTCACACAGGTCAGTCGTGATATGTCGCAGTTTTAAAGTCTTAAAGACTATACACACAGGTCAGTCGTGATATGTCGCAGTTTTAAAGTCTTAAAGACAATACACACAGGTCAGTCGCGATATGTCGCAGTTTTAAAGTCTTAAAGACTATATACACACAGGTGAGTCGCGATGTGTCGCAGTTTTAAAGTCTTAAAGACTATACACACAGGTGAGTCGCGATATGTCGCAGTTCTAAAGTCTTAAGGACTATTCACACAGGTGAGTCGCGATGTGTCGCAGTTTTAAAGTCTTAAAGACTATACACACAGGTGAGTCGCGATGTGTCGCAGTTTTAAAGTCTTAAAGACTATACACACAGGTGAGTCGCGATATGTCGCAGTTTTAAAGTCTTAAAGACTATACACACAGGTGAGTCGCGATATGTCGCAGTTTTAAAGTCTTAAAGACTATACACACAGGTGAGTCGCGATATGTCGCAGTTTTAAAGTCTTAAAGACTATACACACAGGTGAGTCGCGATGTCTCGCAGTTTTAAAGTCTTAAAGACTATACACACAGGTGAGTCGCGATGTGTCGCAGTTTTAAAGTCTTAAAAACTATACACACAGGTGAGTCGCGATATGTCGCAGTTTTAAAGTCTTAAAGACTATACACACAGGTGAGTCGCGATATGTCGCAGTTTTAAAGTCTTAAAGACTATACACACAGGTGAGTCGCGATATGTCGCAGTTTTAAAGTCTTAAAGACTATACACACAGGTGAGTCGCGATATGTCGCAGTTTTAAAGTCTTAAAGACTATACACACAGGTGAGTCGCGATATGTCGCAGTTTTAAAGTCTTAAAGACTATTCACACAGGTCAGTCGCGATATGTCGCAGTTTTAAAGTCTTAAAGACTATACACACAGGTGAGTTGCGATATGTCGCAGTTTTAAAGTCTTAAAGACTATTCACACAGGTCAGTCGCGATATGTCGCAGTTTTAAACTCTTAAAGACTATACACACAGGTGAGTCGCGATATGTCGCAGTTTTAAAGTCTTAAAGACTATTCACACAGGTCAGTCGCGATATGTCGCAGTGTTAAAGTCTTAAAGACTATATACACACAGGTGAGTTGCGATATGTCGCAGTTTTAAAGTTGTAAAAGTTGTAAATTTATCCTCCGTCTTCAGAGACTTAAATCCCTTAGACCATATGACTTCCTTTTCTTCTGTATTCCAGAAATATATTTGTTCTTTTCTGACATAAAAATTTGACTAAAAATGTCTCGTCTTGTTGTTTTTGTTTATATTTAAAGGTCCAGTCTGTGCCGGCGTGGTCGGCTTAAAAATGCCCAGATATTGTTTGTTTGGAGACACGGTCAACACGGCGTCACGGATGGAGTCCAACGGAGAAGGTGAGTGTCCCACCTGTCCCACCTGTCCGACTGCCTCACCTGTCCCTGTGGGGACAATAAAATATAGATTTTTTTTGATAAAAAAATTAGAGTCATGACAAAAAATTTAACACAATTTACAATCAAAAAATTTAAAAATTAACACAATTTTAGAATTTAACAGTTAACTGGATGTAAACGTCGTTGTTGTTGTGTTGTTCACTGCTCTGATGAACGTGTGGATGATCACATGATGAACTACTGAGTGACTTCCTGTGTTGTTAAATAATTGATGGCACTTTGAATCTGTGTGTGAGACGACGCCTCACGTCTCCTCTGCTTCTGCTGAAAATCAAATGTTCTGCTGAATCATTGTTGTGTAAAAAATGCCGCGTCATGTCTGTGTGTTTTTTTTCAGCCTTGAAAATCCACGTTTCCTCGGCCACCAAAGAAGTTCTCGACGAGTTTGGTTACTTTGATCTCCAGTTACGAGGAGACGTAGAAATGAAGGTAAAAAAAACAACAGCAGTTTTTTTTTTTATTTGACTAAACTTTTTAATAATCATCAATAACCAATTAATAATTGACTTTATTTATCATATTTTAATTAAAAAAATTATTATAATATTAAAACATGTCATATTTTATGTATGTAAATTTGGGTTAAACGTGTTCCAGTGGCTGCCTTTAGGGGGTGCTCTCACACCCAACTATAGAATAAATGTTTTCAAAAATATTTACATAATTATATTTATGAGTTTTTATTTTATCTGGCTAATTCTTAGCTTTTATTTGTATGAGATTAGAATCTTATTATATAATTATTAACATTTATTTAAAAAAATGATAAATTACAAAAAAAATGTTTTTATACCTAAATGTTCATGTTTCAATCATTTTTGGGGATAAAGTATCTCTGTGCGCGCTTCATTTATGGACGTTGACTCTAGGGGGCGCCGTCACATCCATGGCTAACAACTGTTAAATAAAGAAATTCAAAAAATTTCACATACTTTTCTCTAAATTTACTGTTATTATTATTATGATTATTATTATTAATAATATTATTATTAGAGTTATTATATAATTAGTAATATTTAAAGTTTTTTGATGATGTTTTTATAATTTTTTTTATAAAATTTCCTCTGCGTGTGCGCTTCATTTATGGAGGTTGACTCTCTCTATATATTTTCTTTTCCGGTGCCAATTTTCAACTTCAACAAAATCGTGCATTCATTCTTTTATTCATTCATTCACTAAAATACATGTAACAGTTACTGTTTTTTATGATTTTTATTTCCATGATTTTGTTGTATTTGACGTTTTTGCGTCTCATTAGTGAAGGAGGACGATGTTGTCGTTCTTATCAGGGTCATTCATCCTGAAAGAAGGACAACATAATGGACGACATCAACCCACACATTCACTCACTCACTCACTCATCCCCCGCCCTCACCCTCACCCTCACTCCTCTCCACTGATGAATTTATTGATTTGTCGTTTCTCGTTCCAGGGTAAAGGTAAAATGAGAACGTACTGGCTTCTCGGGGAGAAGACGGACGTGTACGTCATCTGAGCGGCTGACGAGCAGCGACATCTTTATTTGTTCTAGAATAAGTCTTTAAAAATCAACGACAACACACACACACACACACACACACACACACACACACACACACAGACAGAGGGAATTCCAGGTATATTTATTACCTGCATATTGTAACTGTTTTTGTATGAAGAACATTTCTGTTCTCACTGATAGAGAAAATAAATTCTTATTTTTTGTGCTTTCTATATTAAGATTTGTATCACGTGTTTGGAAGTCAACGATGTTATTAATATTAATATTTTGCAAAAACGTTTGGACACGTAACAATCACGAGTCTCTGCAGGGGTTTGATCCGCCGTCGTACAACAGTATGTCTGTATATATGTATATCCAAGATACTGTAAGATATTTTGTTCAATAAACCGAGTGAAATACTCTGCTTTTTCCATTCATGCCGCTCACGTTCTCTTTGTGGGAATTACTTAAAAGTACATTTTCCTTAGTCAGTAAAACTATTGTTTTTCCTTGTGCAAATTTCACTTGAATTTAACTTCAAATTTGGAGCAAAATTTGAAGTTCCTCGTAAATCCAAGTGAACGTTTAATGTTCACCTGGATTCAAGGATGAACTCATTAGAATTTAGTTGTTAAAGCTCCTCTTGTCCCCGAAGGACTTTTACGGAGTTTACGCAACTTATTTTTCGTTAAGGATCACGAAAAAGTGATTTTTATTTATTTTTTTTGAAAATTTGGTATCAAAATTTTCAGAAAAATTTGGTCTACAAAGCTGTAAAAACCTCTTTAGAATGTGACAAACAGCTCAAATAATGCCTAAATGAATAACTATATGTCAAACTTCATAAATACCGATGCGTCAAAAAGTTATTGCGCATATCGCCGCATTTCTGGAGCTGACGCGCATCCTGGTACAAACATTCACTTGGACTCAACTAATGATGATGACAGTGTTTTTATCTTGTGTGTGACATCGCAGGAACGTCTCTCTAAATGTTTGTTTCTTTGTTGTTGTTTTTTACAAACGTTCACTTGGACTCAACAATAAAGTGAACATAATTTGGTTGTTACATTCAAAAATGACCTCCCAAAACTCATTTTCTTCCTTGTGAGTGAAATTTCTTGTGAAGACTTTTAAACGTTTCAAATTCTACTGTCAAAGCTCAGAGCTTGTTTTGTCTTGTGTGGTAATTAAGGAACATTTTGAGGGATTTCTTTTCAAATTTGGTGCAAACGTTCACGTGGATTACACAATTTAATTTGGTTGTTTAATTCAAAGTGAAAACTTGTGATTGTAAAATCTCTGGATGTTTTCTGAAATGATCTGGTCATATGATCAAAGTGTTCACTGGACTAATCTGACAAAGTGATTTAAATGTAATATTTAAGGACCAAAGGTTCATCATAAAATGACCTGAATATCTAAACATTATTAGTAATGAATTAAAAATGAGGAATTTTAGAGCAAAAATGTTACGTATTATATCTTTAATTCCTGATCCTTTCTTTTGCCCTTGAAAAATCAAGCTTAATCGCTTTATATTGTTATGTTTTTATCATTATTATAAAAAACAAGTGAGGAGTGTGGAGCTTCATCATCATCATCATCGTCGGCAGCAGCAGCAGCATCAGCATCAGCATCAGCATCAGAATCAGCAGCAGCAGCAGCTGTGCACAGATCAGAGGAGAAAATCAGAGTGGGCACAGGCAGCTGTGTGTTGTTGTGATGACATCACTGCTCATTAGATGCTCATTATCAGTGTGTGGACAGGAAGCGTGGACACTGTGTGTGTGTGTGTGTGTGTGTGTGTGTGTTCATCTCTGCGGGGGAACACATTTGCCTCCCGCTCGTCTGTAATTACCGTGAGAGTGACCTTTGTCTCACTGACACTGCGTTGCCGCCTGATTCTCTTGTTTCCTGTTAGCACGTTAGCATGTTAGCTCTAACTCTGCTCAGAGACTCAGTGAAAACCTTGAAACACAAAAGGTAAGATGAACAGTTTCAGCCGTGGACACAAGACACAAGACACAAAAAGACAAAAGACACAGAAACACAGCATTTAGAGAAATGTTTGTAAAAGGAAATAAAAAAGTGAAGTTTTAGCTTTAAATTAACATTTTTATTCATTTGAGGCCTTTTTGTCTTTTAAATGAAAAGCATTAATATTATTATTAGTAGTAGTTGTGGTCGTACTAGTGTAGTGTAAAAGATGTAAAGAAAGGTGTATTTTTAAAAGGTAGCATAAATAAATAAATAAAGGTAAATAAAAGAGTTACTCACTATTAATAGATACAATGAATCATAGTCACAGAAACATTTAAAAAAAAGCCAAAATTTAAAGAAATCTTTATAAAACAAATAGGAAAAAAGCTTTAAATAATTAAAAAAACAACTTAAGTTTGATCTTAAATAAAGATAAAGTTGTTTCTGATTTTAAGGTTTTTTATTTTAGCTTTTATCACTGCATTAATATTATTATTATTAGCAGTAATGGTAGTAGTGTTAAAGAGGTACACAAAATCTAAATAGTGTCTTTTAAAAGGTAAGATAAATAAATATAGATAAAATAAATTAGATATATATATTAGAAATAAATAAAAAACTCATGTTAACACAATGAATCATTAAATTAAAAAGTTTAGAAAATAGACATAAATTAAATATTTCCTTGCTTATTTTTATACAACAAATGTGCAAGAAAAAATGCAAAAATAAAATGTATTATTATTATTAGTAATAGTAGTAGTGCAAAAGGTAGTAGTGTAAAAGATTAATTAAGTCTTTTAAGAGGCTAGATAACTAAATATAGGTAAATAAAATAAATACTCACTATTAATGAGACAAAAATGTAAATGTAAAAGAAATTGGATAAAGTTTAAAGTGTTTATAGCTAAAAAATATTTAACACACAAAAAATAATGAACATGGATGAAAACCAGTAATAAAAATACAAATATATGCAAATATAGAACATTGTACGGATCAACAAAGACAAACAGAACTGGTTTAATAAGCAAACCTGGATGCCTTTCACAATTTAGTCATAATTTAAAGTTTTTTAAATTATTTGATGTTTTATTCAGAAACAAACACAAAGAGCGACAGAAAGCAGCTTTTAATGAAGGAGGGAGAAACTGACATGAAAACATCTGACGGACAAATTATCCTTAAAGCCTCGAGCTCAGGGAGCAAAACGCCGTCACTTTCATCGCGTCAGATAATGAAGTGTTCGCTGCTCAGATAGATGCTGAAATGACTCGTCTCCATGGCGACCACCTGCTAATCCTCGCTGAAAAGCTCTGGAAGGATCAGCCGCACCTGAAGTTGTCCACCAGTGACACACACACACACACACACTGCAAACGTGTGTGCGATTTAAAGGGATAGTTTTAAAATGTGGTTCTATGAGTCACTGTGCTTTGAGCGCCCCCTGCTGGCGAGAACCAGCTCGAGACACTGAGGCTCACTCTCAGTCACTAGGTTGAAAAAACTGAAACTGAAACCGAGCAATACCACCAGATATCGTGGGAGGCAGTATAGAGTCAATCAGTCAGAAAACTGGACCTCAATTCCAGGACCTGTTCTGTGAAGCGAGTTATCAAAAAAATAATATTCCTCAATAATAAGACGACTTACATTCAACGGTTTAACATATAAACAATAACCTTGGGACTCAGCACTGCCCTCTAGAGGACGTATCGTGGAATATCCGTGATAACTTTTGGTACAGACGGACGTAAAACAGACAAAAAAGGAGCATAAATACTACTTTACTGTTTTTAAACTCTAACATTAACAGTTACGTTAAATTGACCACAGACGTCGACAAGGAACAGCTGACGTGAGTTATAATGAACTTTATTTGACAAAATCTTTGACTGTAGCCTGTTAAAAACGTGTATTCACTTTTCTGTGATTGTTGTGAAATGAATTGTTTTAACGTACGATAAAACGATATCACTGTGTTTCTGAACCATTTCAAATATTTCTAATGATTCTTCTTCTATTGTGTAGTTTACGACAATTGTCATTAGGCAAGAATCCTGCGATACAGTACATGATGATATAATATATTGCGACATGTCCACATTGGACATTAGCATCAAGGCGATATACAGTAAGTAAAAACTAAACTCCTCGTAAAAAGAATAGTTTTCCTTCAAGGCAATAATCCAAGGAGGATTAATTACAACATGAAATCAATGTCAGAAAATCACTATCAAGAGTATTTCAATACTGATACAGTGTTTTAGTTAGTTCAAGTATGGATGCAGTATTACGCTACAAAATATTGCGATATTTTGCGTATAAATATTTTCTTACACCACTAGTTGACGTCATTACATCTATCCCGATTACTGTGCTCAAGATAATCATGACATAAAAACTTCATTAAATCTTCAGCTGACTGTGTGTCAGTGGTCAGACGGAGAATCGTCGTCCAGACGTTCGTTGATAGGTTTACTGAAACATGCCGACTTCCTGAAAGGAGCCTCCAGGTTCCTGACGGCAGTCACGCCCTGCAACACAAAACAACACAAAACAACACAAAACAACGTCTCATAACTATCACCAATCACTCCCTGCCAACAGATTCATAATAAAAACTGTAAATAACAAATAAAGTTATACAGTTATTGCAATTTTCATTTAAACTTGTTATTATTTATTTTGGCTGTGTGTCTCCAAATCCATAAATAAGTGAGTTAAAACGTGACTGACCTGCGTGTGCGGGTAGTTCTCACTCCAGAACGTCACCGCCTCGTCCGTTTTATAATCGTGACCCTGAAAATATGAGAAGAAAACAGTGTTTTGGTACAAGTTTAATCAAATATTTAAATAAATACATTATTAGCTTCTATTGTGATGCTAACTAGCATAAATAGATAGGTTATGTTTGTGTTAGTTAGCTATGTTTTGATAGAAAGAATACTGGGATACATTTGTATTAGCTAGTTTATTTTGTTCAATAGATAGATAGATTTATTAGCTTATTTTGTGATGCTTGCTAGCGAAAATAGATAGATAGATAGATAGATAGATAGATAGATAGATAGATAGATAGATAGATAGATAGATAGATAGATAGATAGATAAATTTGTATTAGCTAGTACTTTAGTACTTTAGCTAGTACTTTAGATTTATTAGCGTATTTTGTGATGCTAGCTAGCAAAAATAGATAGATATCTAGCTTATGTTTAGTGTTAGTTAGCTTATGTTGTAATAAAAAAAAGAAAACTGGGATAAATTGTGTATTAGCTATTTTATTTTGCTAGTTTTTATTTTTTTTTATTTTGCATAGCTAGCTAGATAAACAGGGATTTGTGTTGCATTTTTTTAGCCATTTTCAACAATCAGAGTCAAGCGTACGTATGTTGCAGTGGGAGCGACGGGTTCAAATCCCTCAACGGTGAAACTTCTGTGGGTCATGGAGCAGAAGTGAGTTTCTGGAGTCGGCGCGTTCGATTTAACGTCAGTGGCAAGTCTGTGAAAAACAAGCAGTGTGATTAGAAAACATCAGAGTATTTAGCACATATTGAACTGATGAACAAGGTGGTTTTCAGGCTTTGTTTGCAACATGTGAGCAGACGAGGGAAGCGAGCTCACGATTATCCACAGAAGTGGTGGACAAAAGGTGTAAATTGTGGATCGACAGGTGCATGAACACTATAATGTGGGGGTCGAGTTAGGGATTACTCATCGTGTGCCCACACAGTCCTGAAAGAGGTCTAATCAGTGCAAACAACCGTGTGGGTGAGTCACGGGTCTTAAAGGCTGCTGGTGAGGAAGAGAAAATCCTCTTCATACAGGCTTTCAAGCATAATTTCACGAGTCAAGGGTCTGCTGTGATATTTACGCCCAGAAAAACAAACAATGCCACTCCATAAGCCTCTAATGGTGCCAGCGTTGTTTGTTTCTTTTCTAAAGGACAAGTACATTCTCAGCTGGAACTGATTTTAGCAACTTAGCATAAAGATTCAGCAATGTATTCAGTTTTGCCAGCTGAATACATCGCTGGCAAAACTAGTTTACCTTCAGTATTATGTTCCCACTGATGCTAAATGAAGCCAAAAACAACGTAAGTAGCAGATTAATTTGAATTCCGATTAGTAAGATAAATCTGCGATATCGTAAACTTAAGATTGAGTGTAGATTTTATTGGGTTAGCCTTTTGTTAGGTGGCCAAAACCATTTTTTAATTTGTTCACTGTGTCCATGCTTCAAAAACACCTGAACTATCACTTTAAATCAAAATGGCATTGTGTTTAAAAACAACCGCCGTGCCCAGAGAAACCCTCTGAACTCTGTGCTGGACGAGTCCGCAGTAGGAATCAAAGCTGCGTCCGTGTGAACGCACAACGTCCAGGAACATTTCTTCGAGCAGAGACAGAGACACTGTCTTCCCCTGGACAAACAGATTTGAATCTCAGAGACGGTGGTTTTGTGTTTCTTTATGAGCCGTTGACTCGCGCGGGCATGCTAATGACCACATCTGTGGGGACGGACTCTATAAAGCCCATTAGAACGACTGGCCCCGGCGTAAAAACAACACCATAAAATATGATTTAGAGGCATCACTGCGGTGATTGAACGGTAAAACAAACCCAGACGTGTAAATATGACATCACTGTGTTCCAGCATGTTCCCCTCAGGTCGCGTTCTCTCCGTTTCCATAAACAAACCGCGTTCAGCAGTTATTTTATTAAGCATCAAACAGACTTAATTTACCTTATCACCTGGTGGGCAATGTTTTTCTCCAAAAGCTCCTTCCTGGTGCCTGAACCATGGGAATACAAGAACAGGGACAAGGTCGGCATGCATTGAATTCAATAGTAAATGGTTGAAAATCAGCTGTATACAAATATAAATGAAAGTTGGATTTCCAAATCTAAAAGCTGGAGTAACTCCTTCGACTCGCTCTGGGATACGCACCCTTGGTCCTCACTCCTGGACTCTTTGGAGGGAGGTACGCGGCCATCGCTGTCGTTGTTCTCTCCAGTTTTGCATCCTTGTCGATGACGAAAACGTCGCTGAATTTGTGCGTCTCCATTGGCGTCTTCTTCTTCGTCTCTTTGTTGTCAGCGGCTGCACCGCTCGTCTGGATGAATGCACATGCGTGAAGAACATACACAAAGACGTGTTAATGAAAGAACACAGTAATTATACATTTAGGAAGGGAAGGTAACAGGAAAGCAAATGGTTAGGGAATTGCTGACTCAGCATTTCAACTGTGGGTGGATATAGTGACCAAAAAAAAATGGAATAATAATATTAAGGGACCCAAACATTGCTGACTGAGCTTTTCTCTTATAGAGAAATGGAGTTTGCTGACCCCAAAATTGTTGTTTGCCACTTTAGGTAGAAATAATGAACAAAAAAATTGGGGATTCAAAAATTGCTGACTCCGCCTTCTCATTGTGGGTGGATCTAGAGAAAAAGAAATGGCTGACCCCAAAAATTGCTAACGCAGCTTTCCCACTGATGGTCAACCTGGTAACCACAAAATTGGTGACCCCAAAAATGCTGAGTCAGCGTGTCTAACTTAAAACGATGCGGTAAAAAGTAAAAAAAATATTAGTTGAGAATTGCTGACCCTGCACTTTTATTATTGGCGTCAGCAAACAAATATGTAATAAAGTACAGGAAATTGTCTCAGGAAATACATACGATATAATTCTATTTTTTCTCCATTTGCTGCGAAATGTGTCCGACAATTTTTAATTTGACATGTTTTAGGTTATTTTTGGAACGTCATAATTACACAACTCTTAGCTCTCATGATCCGTCCTTATTATTGTTCAATATGTAATTTATTCATTTATAAATAGTTGATTTATCCTATTCCATAGTTACTACCTTTGAAGTGGACGGGACGTTGTTTTGGTTGTTCATTGTTTTTAATCCCTCTGTTGCTGTTGCTGGATTATTTTAATGCTTTTTAAAGCTGCATATTTTATAATAATAAAGCTTTCTATACTAAACAATACTAGATTGAATATGAATGCCTTTCATCTCTATGTGGGGTTTAGAGAATTTCATCTGCCTTTCATATGTTTTCTTTATGCCTATGCCTTGTTAAGGACACCGTTACAAGAAGCTCTTATTTTGAAAAGTTGCCCCGCATGGTCTACAAGACTGATTTTGTGTTTCTCGGTATAGAAGAGTTTAGATTTGATAAAGGACAAGTATATTGATATATCTGCCAATTGTGTCAGATCGATATTGGCAGATATATCAGTATTGGGCATGAAAAAGGGGTATTGAGCCGTCCCTCTCTCAAATTTACTCAATTTATTTTAACTTTTAAGGCTTAGTTTTTAAAATGTAGTGTATGGGAAATATATACGTATATTTAAAAATAATTCTTCAACAAAAAGAACGCATCGTTGTCATCTGGTCTCGAGTCTCCGGTCGAGACTTTGTTTTTATTTCTCGGCGACCTTGTGAAACGACTCACTCGTTCATTGAGAATCACAGTCACACAGCACTTCTTCATAGCGATGCTAAATTTATCACTCGCACTGAGCTCGTTACCGTGGATATGAGCCACGCAGGAAACGAGCCGCCGCGCAGTCACTCCAGCCTGTTGCCGAGGAACAGCGGCTCACTGGAGGAGTCTCGCACCTCAGCGTAAAAGCTCACAAATCCAATCAATGTCTCTGAGGACGCGAGACTGTCCAACTGTGCCGGCAAAGACGGCAGACGTCTGCTTGGTATGTCAAACGGAAGTCGGAATAACAGGGCGTAAGTAAAGTCAGAGCAACCTCACAAAGCCCAACACGGGATTCTAAGATGGTTCGCTTCCACAAAATCACTAAGGTTATTTTTATAGTTCATTGCACTTCTGTCTGTTGTTTGACAGTAAATCAGTCGTTCACATCATACGACATGTTACGACGTTTGTTAGCACAAAATGCAGTGTAGAGCGCTGTTAGCGACTGACATTGATATCAATAGCTATCTTAGATACGTTTGCATCTACGATTTGTTCAGTTCAGTCTCAAAATTGCGATAAATATTGTATTGTCCACTTGTTACTGCAGTATTAAAACAAAATTCTAAAGGTGTAAAATTATTTTTAAACATTAACCACAATGCTAACCAGTGTTCTAGTTAATAATAACAAGGTTTACAAACCCATGACGACTGTAGAGGAGTAATAATTCCCTCAGGTCTAGGTTCTGATGCTGGTTCTGATGACGTTTATTCACTGTTGAGTGCTGAAACACCGGTAATTACAATAATGTAACAAGGTTTTAGAGAAGAGAACAAAGGCAGGACTGAGACGGTCGGTCGTGAGGTTGGGGCTGGACGAATGGTTTCCAGGGCAACAAAGATAAACAACACAGGAGGAACAGGAGGAGGAGGAGCTTCATTACAATATGGAGTCAGTCTGACAGTAACTGACACCTGTTTGCACTGGAGCGTAACCATTGGCAATGTCATGAAAACTGTCTACATGGATGATTTAGGGGTATTTTTTGGTAGTTTGTTCCGGTTGTAGGTGGAAGTCGGAATTTCTGAGTTAAGGGGGCGTTCCTGTCCAAGTCAGATTTTCCAACTTGCAAAGTGGGAGCAACCCCACGTACAGTAAGATTCCAAGAGGGTTCTCACTACTACTTTGTATTTATTTAATTGTACAGAAGTTACCTAATAATTACTGAATTCCAAGAAAAAAACAAACTTGTAGCCTTTAGCAAATGCTAATTTACAACTCCAGTCTCCAGTTGGGGCTTTTATTTTGTAAAATACATGATAAAAAAGCTGCAAATACATGACAATGCTACATAATTAAATATATCACAGCAGACATACAACAATTATAACAAATGACAACAGCTCTGATTTTATCTGAGCCAACATTCAACCTTCAAAGTAAAAGATTTTATATCTGAAATTGATTTGATTTCATTTGGGAAGTGAATTCTGTAACGGACGTCTTTTTACAAGAAAAAAAGTTTGTCCAAACAAGGAGTGATGATAGTACTTTCACCGTGCTTCACCTAGTTATAACTCTGTTATTGTCTCGTCTTTGGATTCATCTGGAGTTAGATTCTGGTGCCAGATTATTGTGTGCTCAACAGGAAAGCAGGCAAATTGCGGTGTGTTTGGTAAACTATGGTTTCAGCCGTGACGTCGCTCACCACCAAAAAATCCCCCGATATTTTTATTAACTCTTAAAAATTATAACTTTAGATAGATAGATAGATAGATAGATAGATAGATAGATAGATAGATAGATAGATAGATGGATAGAAGACACAAACCCAGCATCTGTCATCAGATCCTCTTCCACTCAGAACTCAGAAACACAGCCTAAAACATCCATCTGCTTGATGTTTGTGGAAGATTCCGTCTCTATGGAGTAAAATGCCGATTCAGAGTTGATGATTTGAAGTCTGTTATATTCATGTTCTATTGTCAAGAGATCAAAGATTTATTCCTGGCACAAATGTGTAAGTGAGCTTCTTCTTTTCTTTCTTTTTTCAAGCACAAGCTAAATCTCAAATTCCTGAATGCATCCAGCTTTTACCACGTATGTGTGGTCACTGTGGTGGAGGAGGAGGAGGAGGAGGAGGATCACATTCTCCACAATCCTGACAATCCTGATCCCGTCTTCATCATATCATCATCATCATCATCATCATCACCATCATCAAAAACACAAACTGATGCTCGGAGAAAATCTTTTCAGGAATCTCTTTGTCTCCGCCGAGTGTCACTGAGGCTATTTTTAAATCGCATTGTGATTGTATGTTGACTGACCATCTCCATGACGACCAGCATCTCTGCACAGTCTCTGCAGCTCTTTGACAAACCTGGACTTGGGAGATGTCGCTTCTGTGTGTGAGCTTTATCTCACCGTGTGAAAAAGAAAACAGATCTGAGATCAGAAGAGCTTCAACCTGAACGTTCTGATCGCTCTGACCTTCAGGGGTCGTGATGGATGTGTGATTGGATTTAATCATCATGAGTTCAGACTAAACATACAAACGTCTGTCAGGAATTCCTGGTGCTTGAAATAAGGTGTTGACCGTATCCCCTGGGAAGTCCTGAGGGGAGTGCTCTGGGACTACGGGGTACTAGACCCCTTAATAGGGGCCATTCAGTCCCTGTACGACCGGTGTCAGAGCATGGTCAGTATTGCCGAGAGTAAGTCGGGTTCATTTCCAGTGAGGGTTGACAGTATTTCTAGACACAGCCAGGGCGTTGAGGGAGTCCCGTCTGGTCCCGTCTGGTCCGGTCTGGTCTCTCTCCACCGTTGACGTGAGATTCCAAGATCTTTGTCTCACCAAAGAAAATGACAAAGATCAACTGACCGAGATCCCAAGAGACAATCACTTGTCCGTCAATGAAAGTGGACGCCACGGGCGAATCGGTTAAGACGAGTTGTCTTAAGCTGTGTCGACACATTCAGACCTTAAATTTGAAGGAATTGGTCCTGGAATTCTGCTGCTCGGTCGTTAAGCAGCTTGTCTCCGCCCACCTCTGCTCTGCTGCTGTATACACACAAACGCTCCCTCAGTCACGTCAGAGTCAACATACAAGTAACTTTGTGTTTTTTCTGTTCACAAAAACTAAACAGGAGTCTATTAATAACAACAACATTCTCCCAAAGTTACATATTTGAACTTTTAATATTCAAACCGTTTGATTTGCACGTAGCACAAAACATTTCACGTACAAATTTAGTCGGCCTGGGTTAAAAAAAGTGGATTTTCTGATTCATATCAATCGTCATGAGACAGGATTTTATCAAATCAATAACAAAACACTAAAATAAGAGCAGTTACAGGAAGTGCTGCGTGCATGTTGTGCTCTGAACGAAAACAGACCTCAGTCTGAAAGAGTTGGCAGAACACACACACACACACACACACACACACACACACACGAGCACACATTTCAACGACATAATTCAATTTGCGCCTGTGAATTCCTTCGCCCTCCGTTAGATCGGCGTCCTGTGTTTGCGTAGCTGGAATAACAGCTGGGCCCGCGCCGCGCAGACCACCGCTGCACCGTGACAAAGAGAAGAAGTGCTGCTGTGAAGCCAGAAGGTGCTGGTGCTGATACGTGAGACGCTCGCTCTGCCTCCAGCTCACTGTTGGCTCTTTTCACGCTGCCTTTAAACTCCTGGGCCTCGGGGTTTTTTGTTGTGGTTGGCGACGGTCAGTGTAGTCAGCTGGTCGGGAGATCTCAGACACATGCTTCCAGAAAATCCCCGCCTTCTTTGTCCTCTTCTCTGTGTCAGGCTGGGTAGTTTTTTAATTTTATATTTATTGTTATTTTGTCCTTCTGTGAGCAACTTCCTGTCTACAATCTTTGACAGATCAATACTAATTTCTTGTGATGGGTAAGTGATCACCCATTAAGCTCCCATTCAATTTTGGTAAGTATAGAAGCCGAATGTGTTTGATTGTGGTATGAGGGTTTGGTGTAATTCACTCTATGTGTGTGTGGGGTCGCTGTGCTCTCAGAAGGGGGAACTCAGGTGTATATAGGTGGCATTATCACTGTCATTGTCAGGTTTGTGAACCGGAAGGGCAAACGGTTTTCGACCGCTGTACCGCGGAGGCGCTTCTCATAACTGTTTTGGATTGTTTGATGGAATTTCATTATGCAAAGAAAACGCACAGCAATAAAACCAATATATTGCAACGAAACGAACAGCGTGGACATTCAATCAGAGTTCAAAAGAGCGATCGCCAAGGCAAAGCGCGTCAACCAGGTCATCCGGAGTCAGAAACCTCAGTAGCGGAAGTTTGAGGCTGAGCTGCTATAATAGTAAGAATCTACCCACTGATAGCGTCACAAAAAAATGTCCATTTCTTATTAATGGGTAAAACTGTAAAAACAAAAACCATAACTCTGCCAAAACTCCTCAGATCTAAACAAAATGTGGTATGTATGTCCAGGATCAGACCCTCTACCATCAGACTGAGTTTTACTCTACCCTCCTCTACCATCTCCATAACCCTAACCCCAATCCTAATCCTGTAAATTTGTCCTTTTAGCAACTTCCTGTCTACAATCTTTGAAGGATCGATGTCTATTTTTTGTGATGGGTAGGTGATCACCCACGTATGTTCACTATCAATGTTCATAAGAATCTACCCACGGATGATGTCACAAAAATCATAAAATTCTCAAGAAATTCCCATTTCTTATGAATGGGCAAAACTGTAAAAACAAATATTCATATCCCCGTCAAAATTCATCAGATTTGAACAAAATGTGGTATGTGTATGTAGGGTCAGACCCTCTACTATCAGACTGAGTTTCACCTTGTCCTCCCTTATCATCTCCATAATCCTAACCCTAATCCTGTAAATGTGTCCTTCTGATACCAACTTCCTGTCTACAATCTTTGACGGATCAGTGTGAATTTTCTGTGATTGGTAGGTGATCACCCACGAATCTACCCACTGATGACGTCACAGAAACGGTCTAATTTTCAAAAAATCCCTGATTCTTATTAATGGGCAAAACTGTAAAAACAAATATCAATATCTTGGCCAAAACTCATGGGATTGTGACACAATTTGTTGTGTGAATGCAGGATCACACACTCTAAATTTCATCCAGATTACAGATCATGATTCAGGTGTTATAATCTCAGGATGAATGTTGTCATGTTTATGGTAAATGGTAACGACTATAATCAGGTAAAGTTCTACACAGATCCAGAAAGTTCTTTGTGAGAAAAGAATTTCAGGTGCTGGACATCTGAACTCTCTGAGTGCTCTTATTTTGGTAGTCTCTTTTCATTCCCCCACATCCTGTCAAGTTTCCCGCTCATGTGATGACTTGGCCCCGCCCTGATTACTTTCACCTGTGTCTCCTTGTGTGTGTGTGTATAGATGTGATTTCCAGCTCGTCTTCAGCTCAGTGTCAACGTATTAGGGTTGTTTTATTTTTGGGTTTTATTTTGGTTTTATCTTTGCCTGTATTTGACGTGTGAGTTCTAAGTAATATTTTGAAATGTCACCTTAGAAGATTAAAAATGTTTCTGTTCATAAAGTGTGTGAAAAGCCTGATCTTCAGGGTTTGAACAGGTGCTTTTAAATCCTTGTAAATCCTTGAATTTTGCTGTTGTGTTTCAAAGATTAGTAAAGTGCTTGGAAATGCGTTGAAATATGTCAAATATTTTCTAATGAGAAAAGAGTAAAATAAACATTTCCAGTTGGAAAAGTGTGAAAATGGATCATATATATCCCGTCTATTCTACCTCCACCAACTCATCTGTTGAGCTCCTAACTCTGACAACAGTATACACGACCATTTAGAGAGATTAGAAATGAGGTACACTGATAAAAAAATGACCAAAAACAACCACAACGTTGTGATCCTGCTTTGCTGTTTTCAAGAAACATGAAATATTACCGTGTTACTTAATATGACGCCTGCAATGTCAGGTTTTTAAAGGCGACATAGACCGGAAGCTCCAATTAACGCTGCATGTGTGTGTGTATCTGCGTCATTACCTCGTTTATGAAACCCTAAAGTTTCAGAACAAACAGTTCAGCCACTGCTGAGAAAATAGGCTTTTATTGTTTTCCTGGGCTCTGCGAAGCGGATCGTCACTTCCGTCACTACCGTCACTACCGTTACCCAGTGGTGGGCTGTTTTTTTTTTTAATAATCAAATGAATGTGTGTCTGAACGTGTCTGAATTCAATTACTTTTTCAGTATGTTATGATTATATTTCCAGAAAGAATATGGTTATTTTTTTGAAGTTGAGCTGGATTTTCCTGGATGTCATTAAACGCATCATAACTCCGTGGACCTGCTGTAGTAGCATTGCTGGCCTTTCGTTGAAGCTGCCATTTCCTATTTGGTTATAACTTTGACTGACGTGTGTCGTCAGCCAATCAAAATTTAATGCACAGTAGCCTATAGATGCGCAGTGGTGTGTGTACGTGCGCTATGGTTGTTACAGATCAACTGTCTCATGAATATAGTGCATAACAGTGTGTTTTGTATGTGGTTGTGTTTGTGCGTGTTTTTTTTTTTTTTACTGAAGGCCCTGACTGAAACCCCATGGTACGTTACTGAGTATACCTCACCACTCCTCTCACCACCGTAGTGCCTCCTGGTGCGGGCACTAGTCCGGGCACATCCGGTTGCGTACATTCAACCGCAGAAGAAGAAGAACTACTCTTGTTGTAGCTGCTGAGATGCAGAGCATCAACCGTGCCAGAGGGGGAGCTGTGTATCTGAGAGCTGGCCTACCAATTACGTCACTTCCAGGTACCTGGCCAATCACAGGACAGTGGGAAAGCTCTCGTTGGCTGGCCAATCACAACACAGTCCACGTTCTGGGGGTGTGGTTTTGGTCTGAAACAGCGCGGCTGACGAGAGCGTCAGTGAGGAGATATTTCGATCGGCTCGTTTGCAGCGATTAGGAGGATTTTAACCATGAAAACAAGTTAATATATGTAAGTAGACCTCCATAACTAACATATATGTGAACATGAAAACAAGTTAATATATGTAAGTAGACCTCCATAACTAACACATATGTGACCATGAAAACAAGTTAATATATGTAAGTAGACCTCCATAACTAGCATATATGTGACCATGAAAACAAGTTAATATATGTAAGTAGACCTCCATAACTAACATGTACGTGACCATGAAAACAAGTTAATATATGTAAGTAGACCTCCATAACTAACATATATGTGACCGTGAAAACAAGTTAATATATGTAAGTAGACCTCCATAACTAACATATATATGTGACCGTGAAAACAAGTTAATATATGTAAGTAGACCTCAATAACTAACATATATGTGACCATGAAAACAAGTTAATATATGTAAGTAGACCTCCATAACTAACATATATGTGACCATGAAAACAAGTTAATATATGTAAGTAGACCTCCATAACTAACATATATGTGACCATGAAAACAAGTTAATATATGCAAGTAGACCTCCATAACTAACATATATGTGACCATGAAAACAAGTTAATATATGTAAGTAGACCTCCATAACTAACATATATGTGACCATGAAAACAAGTTAATATATGCAAGTAGACCTCCATAACTAACATATATGTGACCATGAAAACAAGTTAATATATGTAAGTAGACCTCCATAACTAACATATATGTGACCATGAAAACAAGTTAATATATGTGAGTAGACCTCCATAACTAACATATATGTGACCATGAAAACAAGTTAATATATGTAAGTAGACCTCCATAACTAACATATATGTGACCATGAAAACAAGTTAATATATGTAAGTAGACCTCCATAACTAACATATATGTGTGACCATGAAAACAAGTTAATATATGTAAGTAGACCTCCATAACTAACATATATGTGACCATGAAAACAAGTTAATATATGTAAGTAGACCTCCATAACTAACATATATGTGACCATGAAAACAAGTTAATATATGTAAGTAGACCTCCATAACTAACATATATGTGTGACCATGAAAACAAGTTAATATATGTAAGTAGACCTCCATAACTAACATATATGTGTGACCATGAAAACAAGTTAATATATGTAAGTAGACCTCCATAACTAACATATATGTGTGACCATGAAAACAAGTTAATATATGTAAGTAGACCTCCATAACTAACATATATGTGACCATGAAAACAAGTTAATATATGTAAGTAGACCTCCATAACTAACATATATGTGACCATGAAAACAAGTTAATATATGTAAGTAGACCTCCATAACTAACATATATGTGACCATGAAAACAAGTTAATATATGTAAGTAGACCTCCATAACTAACATATATGTGACCATGAAAACAAGTTAATATATGTAAGTAGACCTCCATAACTAACATATATGTGACCATGAAAACAAGTTAATATATGTAAGTAGACCTCCATAACTAACATATATGTGCGATACAAGCATTCTATGTCGCCTTTAAGCTTCGACTCAGATCTGAACCAGAACTATCATGTGAAAAAGACACATCACAAACAGAAGATGTCACGTAGAACACAGAAGTTTAATTTTCTGCAATAATTTAAATATAGATACACAGGATTTCAGATGATGACGTTACAACTCAGTGTGAGTCGTGTGAAGTGTGAAGTGTCCTAGACTTCCCAGCACGGCCGGTACACCCGTCCCACCATGCACCTCATGTTGTCCCTCCTCTGGACGGAGATGGGGATGTTCAGGTCCTGGCTGGCGTCGCTGTGCTCGCCCAGCTGGCTGCTGAAGTCGGCTCTGCGCTTGTAGAGCGGAACTCCGGCGCTCAGCGCCCGCAGGTCTCTCCACAGGCTCGGGGTGGCGATGACGATGACCCTCTGGCCGCTCGTCTTCCCGTCCGTGCCCAGGTCTGTGTCGCCGAGGCCGTTCTCCAGCGCCTTGTCGCTCAGCAGCGACGCGAACACGTCCTGCTCCAGCGAGGCGTCGTCTGCCTTGCTCATGGGTAGAGCGCCCGACAGCTCGTAGCTCTGGAACATGAGCGCGGCGGCGAAGATGACCGACATGGATGACTGCCTCATGGTGAAGACCTTCTCGTTGGTGGAGAGCGTTGGCTTTCGTGGACGGGTTTTCCTTCCTAGAGCTCCTGCTTTGCCGTTCTGATTCCTGAGGTCCCATCGCAGTCTTTTATACGGTTTCAGACTCGCCACGTCTAACTGTCCTCGTCACGACTTCTTCTGGTGCGTTCAGGAAATCATCTGAAAGCATTGAAGGGTGGTTGTGTGTGGACCTCCCGCGGTGTTTGAGTGTTGTTTTGCTGCAAAGTTAATTAAAAATCGTCCCCAAAGTGACGGCAGATGTGCGATGGAACAGTCGGGGACTCCTTTTTGAGAAGGTGACACCAAGAAGAGCATTAATCCAAAATGGCGTCCTTTTAAAACAACAAGCCTGGATTAGCAGCACCCGCGGAGCTCTTTGTGGCGGTGGTGATGGAAGCTGTCGTGTTGGGGCTTTGTTGCAGCTTATTCTCAGAAGAAAGACAGATGATCCGTCAAGTGTTTGCATTATCGACGTTTCCTCTGACGTGATCCTCTGCTGGACAGCGGTGCAATTATTCTCCCTCCTAATTATGTTTGCACCAGGTGGTTGTTGACGGTTGAAATAGTCGGTGTAATTCATGTCTGTATGTGATCTGTTTTCTTCCTGCACCAAACCCCTTAGAGAAAATCAGCGTTTTTAGCTCACAGGGACATGAGCTGCAGGTCTGCTGCTGCCTCGTGTGGTCACTTTGTGTCACTGTAGTAAATCTAAATGAAGGTTTTCAAACCCCGAAGTCACAAAATAAGACCTTTGATGTCACTGATGAAGGCAGCAGTGGATCAACAACTCCTGTGTGCTGAGATGTAAAATCGATGTTTTTTTGTATGGGATTTGGTGTGAGAGACCGAGCAGTTTACAAACTTTAGTTTCCAGTTTAAAAAAAACTGTCTGGTGCAATCAGAGGAAATTGGGGTGTTTTTTCCTTGCCGTGCAAACTTTGATGTAATTATGTAAAATATTAAATGTACAGGTCTTGTATTGTTTGTTTTTTTGTCCTTTTTTAATGGTTTTACGATCCCATGAGAAACCGTTTTTGGCACAAAAAGATCCAGGATTTTATGTCAAATAAATTGTAACATCATCTGCATAAAAACACACAGGATGTACTGGTTTTTGGCAAATTGTCGCCATTATTTCACACCATTTCCTTCTCCAAGTGAGAATTCTGCCTGAGATAGTTGTAACACGTATGAAACATGACATTAAAACATTTGTGCCCACTTGTCGGCTTTCAGGAACGTTGCTATGCAACATTTATATACACACAGTTTCATATGGTTTGCAGAAACTTTAAATATGTGGGTTTTTTTTCGTCACTTTGACTCAAACTCTTTTCCGATCAATGATCGTGTTTAGTTTGGCGCGTCGGTGCCGTCAGGTGACTTCCAGCGCCCTCGCTACCAGGAAAGGAGTGGGTAAAAATGAAAGGAAGGAAGACAGATAAGACACTCTCTATTGTTGTGGTTCTGCCAACAACTGCACACGAGTCCTCACAGGAGACACAGAGACACAGAGAAGAGTGAGTCAGCAGAACAGAGGATGTGTTTTTTGGGAATGTAGGCACCTTTTATGGGAAGTTAGCTTCTGGTTGGGAAAACAATAATGTCGGAGACATCAGCAGAAATGAAGCACATCACAAATGTAACGCTAACAAATGTTGGAAAACAAAAGAAAAACATCGTCAACGTGCTCGTAAATATCGTAAAGAACTCAGTGAAAACTTGACTCGAGGACTCACAGAAAACAGATTTCAGCCTCTTAACAAAAGGTGCACATCATAAAAATCTACATTCTCTTAAGTCTATTGGCGCATTTCCACCGGCTCTACTCGCCTCGCCACAGCACGGTTTAAGTGGCGACTACCTGGTAGCCAGGTACTAAAAATAGTACCTGCTCAGACGTGCTTAAAAGCAGGTACTATGCGATGATTGGTCAGACTGAGTCCCGTCACAGGAAGAGACGTCCCACACAGAAATCAAGCCGAACAGCACCGAACTGTAGATCACTTAAAACTACTTAACAATCCTAAATACGTGGGTTAATCTCCAACAACTACCAGGGAAACCTCTATACTTAACAGGAGTCTTTTACAGTGGAGAGGTGTATTTAGGGACCGCACCGGCGATCGAGAGCGGCATCACAGACCGCTGCCGCTGTAGTTTGTGGAGTAGCAGGCTGTACTCTGGAGACATGTGGACAGAAATCAAGCTGAACAGTGTTGAATTGTAGATAAATTAAAACTACTTAACAATCCTAAAAACGTGGGTTAATCTCCAACAACTACAGTAGTGTGGTGTGAAGTCCCTAGTCACTTGTGTGTGTGTGTGTGTGTGAGGCGAAGCGAGGCGAAGCGAGTAGAGCCGTTGGAAATGCGGCATTAGACATCTTAATAGCATGTTTGCAGCTTTATCTCACTCTAAAACAGAGTTTCCCAACAGAAAACGGAAGTTTGTAAACCACTCACTCTCCCACACCAAAGTCCATAGAGAAAACCAGCGAGTTTAGCTCACGGGGGACACAGGAGCTGCTGGTCTACTGCTGCCTTTTGTGGTCAATTGGTGTCATTGGGGTAAATCTGAAAGAAGGATTTCAAACACAGAATTCACTAAACAACACATTTTAATATGTTAGTGGAAGCAGGAGTGGACCAACGACTCCTGTGTGCTGGGACGTAAAATTGATGATTTTCTCAATGGGATTTGGTTTGGGAGAGAAAGAAGTTTAGTGATTTTCTCTGTATGATTTCAGAGTGCTTTACGTTGCCAAGGACTTATTTTGTATTTTATGTTTTTCTTAAACGGTGATTAAAGTCCTGATGTCGGGAAGTTTTGCTAATGTAGCGTATGAGCGTGTTTATGCTAAACAAACTGTTTCCAGATGATAAGAATATCTACGTGTGTGTGTGTGTGTGTGTGTGCTCCGGCGACTCAAAAAGTCAAAACCCCAGTAAAGTTATTAATAAATACGCTCATAAGAATCCAGATAACGGGTTTATGGGAGAGTGTTTTTGTTTTACAGATAACGACGACATCTGGAGACCGTTAGCAACGTCACACCAGCTCTGTAGGTGGGTTTTCATTAAGAATAAAACGTACAATAATGAAAAAACACACAAGAATTTAATCATAAAACACAATATTGCTGTGATGTTAGTGATATATATGATGAATTTGGTGGATTTTATTGCAGTAAAGTAGCAATATGGCAGCAGTAGAGTAATACATGTGTAAAAAGTATGGTAATACCATCTTAATACTGCAGTAATTACAAGTATTGGATGGATTTTAAATGTATTATACATTTGACATGAGGAATAAAGTCACATTTATCTGCTCAGTCATGAACAAACACTTATATTTACATATTAAAATAGAGACAGAGATCTTTAAGCTTTTTGTCTGAAATGTATGAAACAGCTGATCCTTTGAAAAAAAAGAACCCTTAGATTAAAAAGGGTGTGGTTAAATTAAGTTAAGTTAAGTTAAACTTGTTATGGGTTAATGGTTTGTTGATGTCGTTTAAGTGAAGAAAAGTCCAACTGTGAGGAGGAAAAAACATCTTTTCAGTCGATCTGAGATTAAAACTGTGGAAATATTCAATATGTGCTGAAAGCTGGCGATAAATAAACATTTATGATGCTAAATTAATCTGTAAATTTTACATTTTAGTGGCGAACAGAGTGAAATCAACTGGGGATCCCAGGTAAACCAGGGACCAGAGGTTTGACACCTCAATGCCAAGTCCTTAGAAGACAAATCAGTGTGTGTGTTTATATCTTTGAGGTCCACAAATAACACATTTTATTTGGTTCTCACAACCTTTAAAGGTCTTTTTTCAGGACTAAGACCTGGTTTTAGGGTTTGGGTCAATGTGTCCTCACTAAGATATGCAAACCTCTGTGTGTGTGTGTGTGTGTGTGTGTGTGTGTGTTTGTTTAACGTCGCTGTTTTGCTGGTTTCGTAACAAATGACTTTGGCTCCGAAACAAAAACATCTGGAGCAGAGAAAAGATTCATCGAGATAAAAATCTGTTCTTTTTTGGACTAAACTGCAGCAGCGGTGATTTATAGCTGCACTACGTCAGGCAAACAGGCAAAACTATCAGACGTGACCGTTTCCTCTGGTTTTAATCTGGATTGTGACCCCGACCTTTCACCCTGTATCAGCTGGGATTGACCCCTAAATCCCCTGCGACCCTCGTGTGGAGGATGACATGAAATGATGGAATCGAAAGTGAGGTGAATCTAATCTCCTCGTTTTAAAACGTTTTAATCTGGTTAATGTCAGACGTTATGATAACAAACATGAACTCTTCGCCTCTTTGGTCACAGGCTGACGTGAAACACACTTTTAAAAGTGTGTGAAATAAACCAGAGCGTGTGGTCAGTGCGGTGTGAGGTGATTCTTGTCCCCCCCGCTGTCCTCGGCCTTGGACTCTGTCTCATTTCTGGGAAAATGTTTTTGCTGCACAAACAGTAAAAACACACGCTGGAAAATCCAAACACTCGACAGCGTCGTTAAAGAAAGTGATGACGTGGCTGCCAGCGGCTCAGATCTGTCACCTCGTGAGTTCGTCTGCAGCGGTGATTACTCAGTTACTCAGTTACTCAGATACTCAGTTATTCGCTTTTTTTGCTCCACATAAACAAAGAAATCATTCAAACTTTTTTGGTTTGTGGACAAAATAAGACATTTGAGAAGTTCCTCACAAAGTACTAAATGAATGGAGAAAAACAATGAAAAGATTAACAATGAAAACAATCATTAGTTGTTCCTGAGAGAACCACAGCTCCATCATGGTGGACTCGCCTGTACTTGTGTGTGGCACTGTGACCTTTGACCTCAATGTCAGAGCTCCAGGCAATGTTTTAAAGCTGTTTTGCTCAAACGTCCATGTTGGCAGGAAAACCGTCAACAACACCAGACCTGGTTTCAAGCTTTAAGAGTTCCCTGCACTTTAAATCCATGAAGATAAAGCAACCTGTCACATGACTATCACATGACCCGGTCCTTATACTGCCCCCTGGTGCTTTCCACCAGTATAGAAACATCCTGTTCGTAATTGTGTGAAACCTTCATATTTAAATGTTTGGGAATATTTGTAATAAAGTAGACTTTCATCCTCATCACTCATGTCTTCATCACTCTGCTCTCTGGTGAGCATCATCATCATCATCATCGGCAGCATGTTTCACTGATGATTTCAGCTGATTACATTAGCGGTGGTCGATGTTGGAGAGTTCTTTGTCCTTTGGCGCCAGATGTCACGTCACGTGACCGGTGTTTGACCCGACGACCGTTTGACGGATCCTGACACGGAACAAAGAATCCAGTTGACAAATTAGATTTTGAAGATCGTGTTTCATCCACAGAGACGCACGGTCACTGTCGCGGCACTTAATGCGATAAATCTGCCCGATGAGTGCGATGAGACAGATGGTAGAGCAGATGTTCAAATACACAAAATCCAAGTTTCTTCAGGCTTTGGTGAACACACACACACACGTCCAGGAGCAGTGGGGGATTGGGTGCCTTGCTCAGGGGCAACCCAGCTCTTGACCCATCCTAGGATTTGAACCGGTGACTCTCCAGTTACAAACCAAAATCCTTTCCACTTGTTCATGTGCTGCCCATGGCACCAACAAACCACACTGGACCATGATCCAAATGCGGCATTATCGTCCTAAACGTAACCCTTGTTCCTCAGAAATGAGGTTCTGCCTCATTAGGACCAACTCAGCAACATCCACTTAATGTCTAAACCTAAACTTAACCAGTTCCACATAAACTAGGTTCTTCTATATTAGGACCAGGTTTTGGTCCTGAAAAACTCTCACACACACACACACACACACACAGAGTGTACTGACCGCGAGGGTCTGCTGGTAAACTGACCTGCAGAACACTCCGTCTCTTCCGGTCCCTGACTCCATTATTCGGTCCCTGGTGTCCTTGTCTGGCTCCATGGGGCTGGGTGACATCACCGCCACGCCCACCCCCCCCCCCCCCCCCCCCCCGCCCCTCACTAGCTCCTCCCCCTCCACCCGGCCCGTCTCTAATGGAGAACCCAGAGCTGGTGAAGTGGCCCTGTGAATAATTTAGAAGCTCAGGCTCACTTTATAACCTGACGAGCCGGGACATTCACCCTCAGTGCATTAGTGTAATAGTCGGGGAGGAAGCTGGCCTTTATTGACTAATATAATCAATAACTGTGCTTATGTCGGCTGTTGACTCTCTGGAGGTTCTCCTGCTGCTGCTGCTGCTGCTGCTGATGATGATGATGATGAACCAGAACACAATCATGAAAACGATGAGGGACAAAGACACCTCTCACTTAACGACACTCCGAGTAGAACTGGTTTGTCTGTGATTTTTCGGCGAAATAATGATTGTTGTGCGACGACGATGATGAAAAACACAGTTTGCCTCAGAAGACGCACGTGATTAGTCCGAGGTGAGGAGCGCTGATTGCAATCAGGGGGAAAATCTATAGGAGGAGAGCGACGTGATGAAGGTCGTAGGAGGATCCTCCAAACTTTTACATTTACTGAGGAGGAGGAGATCACCTTCATCAAGTGATTTCATTTCACGTTTATGATTAATGTAAAACATTGATTCATTTCTACAAGTCTTGTGTTGTGTCAACTTAAATGAATTCCTGCATTTTCCTTTTTTATGACTGTGTTTGTATGAGAACCAGCTAAATAAAGCTACATGACAATCATGTGTTTTTTATATAATATATACTGTATATATATATATATAGAGAGAGAGAGAGAGAGAAAGAGGGAGAAGAAGAAGAAAAAAAGATAATCTTGGAGCCAGGACCTCACAATAAAGCTGTTTATGCGTTTGTATTGGTTTCAATTGGACATTTTTTGGCCCTAAGGCCTGAAGTGGAAGTATTTTTATACAATTAAGGACAAAAAAACTAAAAAGTAAAAAAAGGGACCCTCAGGGTGTCTGATGGTTAAATGTGTCTCCTGTTACAGTCCACTGTAATCTGACCTGTGTGGTGAGTCAGGCTGCCTGGCAGTCGTCACTCCTGCTCTGTGATAAATCCTCTGAGTGTTGGGAGGAGGAGGGGGAGGAGGAGGAGGTGCACTCCTGCTGCTGCTGACACACTGTAAATCAACCTCTGGGGTCACTTGTTCATCTTCTTTGTTGTCTGCATGCGACACAGTGATTGGACCTTCACTGCTTCTCATATCAACCTGAGCTGCTGCTGAATTTGTGCAAAAACTGCTCATTTTGTGAAAGTTAAAGTTGGAAAAATTCAACAAACTTTTCTCCTTATCAAAGCCGCTATTATTTAAATTTAAAAATAAACAAATTGACTAAATAGATGCACGATGCTGATTAAACGTATCTGCTTATCCACACAGTTCTGTCTGGATCTTGTGTCAGATGTGCTTCTAGGCTGCATCTTTAAAAATTCAAACCGGTTTTTAAGGTTCGAATTTGAATCATGGCCTGAGACTGTACTGTAAAGTTACACCGTGTGGTCAAATTAAATAAAAAGTGCAATTTATAACGTAAACATTCATATTTACCTCTGCTAAGGAGGTACGTCTGTTAACAACTTCCTGTCTACATTTTTTGACAAATCAATGTGATTTTTTTCATAATAGGTCGCTAAACACCAAAGTATGTTCTCATTCAATTTTAAAAAGTGTAAAATGATCATATTTCTGTCAAAACTCTTCAGATTAGGTGAAATTTGGCTTCTTCATCGTCTTTGTGCAAGCAAGTAAAGTTCTACACAGATCTAGAAAGTCTTCTGGATCCAGTCAGTGGATCAAAATGTAAACATTTCAGGTGCTAGTTTGAAAAACACAGGTGACAAATATTTAATCCTTGGAGGAGGTCCTTTGTTTTGTTTACCCTAACCAGGCAAACCTAAATATCTCTAAATGAATCCATATTGAATGCAATGGGGACTTTGGGAAACAGGACTGACTCGATAAACACCCAGCCTGACAGATTACCTCTGATATGGATCTGAAACACTAATCTGGACCATAATTCTTACGTCAGTTATACTTCACACACAAAGAAAACCCCTGAACTACTCCTTTAATGATGTTGGCGTAGCTGTTTCAGGGCTGAGAGTGAATCCTTTTTAAAGCCAGAGCGAGTGAGCTGTGTGCTTATATTAGTGGCTAATAAAGAAGTGTGGCTGTTGCTTGTTGTTATGGAAACACAACATTCATAAAGGTCATTTGAATGAAAGATAATCTGTGCAGAATCCCTCTTTTTCATGGTTTCGTGTCATAAATGTTTAAAGCGCGGCGCAACAAATTAAACTTTTAAAGGCCACAATATTACATTACATGGCACATGAATCAGCCCGTGGCGCTTGTCGTCACATAAAAAGTAACGATCTTGTGCAGAAAGTGTAATCACAGGATTCCTGTCTTTGTTTTTACTGATCTCGTAAATCACAACACAAACACTGGCACAGTTCCGGCTCTGCTGAGTAAACCAGCGTGATCTAACCTCCGATAGTCACGGTGCGCGGCAGTGTTACCTCCACACGGCTGATCACAGGCCCGCTGCGGCTCGATAGGGAGCAGCTGGACAAGCGCCGGGTGCTTCCGTCAGCGCGATGATATGTGAAAACATCGCGATGGAGCGCACGACCACTGCTGACAATGTTCTCAGGCTACATTTTGTGGAAGGTTTCTGCAAACCACAGTCTGAGCTCACGTTTCCTATGTCACATGAATCGGTTTCTATGAACCGCCATGTTGGCAGCCAGAAGCCATGTTTCCTCTGAGTGGAACGGGTCAGTTTGGTACAGTACGGTGCAATAGACCCAAACAAACTAGCCCCAACTGTTCCATTCATTGGTAGCCTTCTTTTGAGGTACCAGGGAAGGGAACCCTTGTCAGTCAGCTGATGGGGCCACTTCCTTTGCGACTGGTGTTTCTTCAACACCTGCAGTGTATTCTCATACACAGAGCGAGCAGGTTGTTCGCTGCTGGCGCACCAGTTTGACGTCACACCAACACGGCCATCGAGCACAGCGCACACTCCGCCTACCAAGCAAAGGTAGTGTTCTCGGTCGAAACACAAAGCCTCACGAGGGCTTTACCGCTCCAAACTGCACTGTTCCAGGATGAAAACACGACTTTAGGGTACAACAGTAAAATGGTGCGGTACAGCTGACAGGGCGACAGGGAAAAGGTCGGAGGTCGAGACAAACGGCCACAAACCGAGCAGTAAAAAAAGAGCTTCTGGACGTCCTCCAAGGTTTTTGCTGCACCAGACAACGTCACGCTACGCGGCCATTGGAGTCGCAGACTCAAGTTGTCCCCATTCCCTGTCCCTACGACCTGGGTTTGCTAACTGTGAGCGAGAAGAAGTTATTTACTTCCATTACTTGTAGAAGTAAACAACAACAACACATGATCTTTTCAGTCAGCCATTAGATTTGACACCGTTATTTATATTCTCTTGTCTTTTTTTGTCCTTTACTCCCTGATTATGTTCCTTAAGTCGGTGGTTGAAGCAATCGCTGGCACGAGAATCTGCTGAGGGATAAATAAAGTTCTCTCTGATTGTGATTATGTCTGAGAAGCGTTGTAACGGCTTCTTATGCTGCGTAGAAGCCAGCAATAAACGTCTGGCTTTAAAAAGGACGCCATCGCACTGGCACTGTAACGGCGTTGGCACTTGGGCCCGTCAATCCCCCAGACCTTTGTGTGCGGAGAAGGCCAGTGGAAAAATGAGAAGAAAAAAAAGGAGCCAGAGGAGCTGGTCTCTGTGCAACCACACTGCAGTCTGAACTGGTCCAGTCCCGCCAAAAATAACCTCCGCGAGCTGAAACAAGATAATCACTTCAATTTTTTCTATCCCCAAAACAACAACTCCTGCCAAAACATGCATGTAATAAAACGCTTTTTTGCATAACTCGACTTCATGGCTGTGTTTGTGTTTGTGTCGCCATGGCGTTTGTTTATGAACGTCTGCAGCGCGACGCTTTTCTGATTCAACAGATAAGTTTTAAGAAACAAAAAAACCCTTGGTTTTATTTTCATTTACTTTGCTCTGGTGGACGTTGACCTCAACCTCAACTTCAATCTGCTGATGAAGCTCAAATAACAACCTGAAAGTGACTACAAATAATGCATGTAGAGGGGCGGAGCCACAGCAACATTGTGCGGCATCAAATTCAAATCACTTATGCTAGCTTACAAAGCTTCATGGGTCATAAATGCTCTCCTAAACATAAATGCTCTCCTAAACGCTTATGTTACCCCTCGACTACTCCGTTCATCTAAGGATTGTTGTCTGGTGCCAACACAAGACGATCCAGACTCGTTTCATGTGTCGTTCCACGCTGGTGGAATGATCTACTGAGCGCTACAAGAACAGTGTCTTCAAGACCCAGCTCTTCCAAGAGCATCTTCTGTCCTAGCCCTTACCTTCTACCCCCTCCCCTGCCTCTCCTTCTGCACTTGGATCCACCTCAGCACTCTCACCTTCTACCAGTCCACTGTTCCTATCTAGTGGAGTTCTTTCCAAGACTTCTTCTATGTAGCGTATTCCTCTTTTGTATGTCGCGTTGGATAAAAGTGTCTGCTAAATGCTTAAATGTAAATGTAAATGTAAATGTTAAATGTTAAATGTTAAATGTTAAATGTTAAATGTTTAATGTTAAATGTTACATAAAACTGTGCACTGTCTGTAAAAGTCCATTTAAAAATAAACAAAAACAAATAAAAAGGCACTCACAATAATGTGATTGCGGTAAATACCCGGTGTTACCTACTTAGCAAGCGTTGCTATTGTTGCTAAAGCCATTAGCGATGTGATTAGGCGACGTCCACGACTGCTGCGTACACTTTGTTTAACAAAAAAACTCAAACATCAGAAACTGGGAGAACAACCTTGTACGTGGTTTGAGTGGTTCACGATGAAATCCTGCGATGGATGTGAGGATCATACAGAACCCCGTGAAGGCGACGCATTCAAGGCCTCACAGTGAAGACAGACACCATGTTCTATTGTGGTTTTTCTCAAAACTGTTCAAACCCGTCTTTGGCTTTTAAAATGGAAAAAGAAAAATCTTCCTCTCGCATCTCTGAAAAGAAAACACAGCAGACGAGCGAGCGAGCGAGCGAGCGTGGCCTTGAAGGTGCGACGCCGCGCACAGAAGAAGGTGAAGGTGGTCTGGAGAGAATCCCATTCACACCTGCTTCAAACGCCGCAGTGTTGGGGCCACAATGGCCGCCTTTATCTGCGCCATGTGACAGCGAGCGCGAGAGGGTCAGTGAAGTTCAGGAAGCACGGGGGCTTTTTATTTGAGAATCCATAAATCGTGAAAAACCAACTGCGTTTATTTGTGCTTCTCTCCGCTCTCAGAGCCAGAGGCCTCCTCCTCCTCCTTCCTTACCTCCCTCCTTCCCTAGCTGCTCGCCTGTTAGCGCCGCCCCACAGAAATCCGAACAGCGCCGCCACCAGCTCACTGTTTGTTTGACTTTGCCTTTATTGAATTGAGACGTGCAGACCTGAGAAGAGAGAACGCTGACTCACTTTTGAAGGGTGCACTTGTTTAGACTGAGGACAGAGTTCCAAACTTCAGACGTGATCTGTGATCTGTGCTCCTGGAATCCTGAAGCCGAGCTTTGAATTCCGTCTCGACCTCAGAGTATTTGTACAGTCGCTCGTGCTGAGAGTGACGGCAACATTTTGCCTCGTTTGAATCCAAACAAAGATAAAATGATTGGTGGAAACTAACGATGACAACCGCCACAATCTGATACCAAGTGGTCACGTTCGCTCGGCTCAATCGGACATTTAATAACAGAACATGTGACCAATGCTTTATGGTGCTTTTCCACTGTACAGTTCCGGCACAGTTGACAGATTGTGAAACGTTCTGACCAATCAGGGAGAAGAATTCCAAAAATTGTCCAGAGAAAGAAGACGTTTATGGCCGGTCAAACCTAAATTCGAGTATCTTGTCAAGTACAAATGTGTCTTGTCTTGATAAATATTGTAATTTGGGTCACAATATTTTGCCACATTTAAAAAGAGGGTTGCCATATAGAACGTTTGGGAAACACTGTTTGTGCCACAGAACCTGAGCGTCTTAAAAACGTAGCGGCAAAACAAGAACAAATCTAATTTTAGCCACTAAACAAAAGTCTTGTCCAATAAAATCAGCTCAAGCTCAAGTTCCCGCTATCTTAAGAATGTATTCATCACTTTATCTTGTCATTTTACAGCAGGAAACTGAAGTTTGTGTCACTTGGTAGACCACATCCCTCCCCTGCACCAAACCCCATAGAGAAAATCAACGATTTTACATCACAGCACACCGGAGCTGCTGATCCACTGCTGCCTCCATCACTAAGTTCACATGTGATATTTCGTAAAAATCGACATTCAAAAACCGACGTTCTGATTCAAGTCACTGACACAAAGTGACCACACGGGGCAGCAGCAGACCAGCAGCTCCTGTGTCCCCCGAGCTAAAATCGCTGATTTTCTCTATGGAGTTTGGTTTGGGAGAGTGAAAGATTCACAAACTGCAGTTTCTCTGTTGAAAAAACGTTCCCCCACGCGATGACATAAAGAAGGCGAATGGAATTTAAATTTGTGGCAGAGAAAGACAATCCTGCCGTGCGTGCACGTCTTCATGGTCTGGAAAACATATTTGTGCTTTGATTAAAAAAACAGACTGAGGCATAAAAATACGGAGTGTAACACGAGCCGGATTTATTTAATCTGATCCGAGTGTTCCAGAGAGAAGCTCTGGAATCCAAACTGATGACATTATCAAAGGACCCTAAACAAATCTCCCGTGACCCATCTGTGGGTCCCCAACCCAGTCTTTGGGAACCAACTGTGCTAGCACCAAAAATACAACCATGCTTTATGAAAGATTTTTGTCATTTTTATAAAAACTCTTTGCTGACTTTGTTTCGAGCTCCACGAACACGGGCTTTGATTTTTCCATCATGGAGGAAGAGGAGGAGAAGGAGGAAGAGGAGGAGGAGGAGGAGGAGGAGGATTCTCTCTCTCGTAAAACAATACGGCTGCTCAGTCGTGACCTCAGCCTGGAGGTATGAACCCTCAGCATCATCTGTGGCTTTAAAAGCCCGGCTTTCCACGATAACTGAGCCTGATCATCATCATCATCATCATCACGCGTCTCTGGGGAAAACAGACGGACAGAGGAAGGAAGGAAAGAAGGAAGGAAGGAAGGGAGGACAAGAACTCTGAAGGTGTCAGGAGTTACCTCCCGTGTGTCATGACAGCGCAGAATCACAGAACAGGCTTTTGTGGGTTTTTTTGTTTTTTCTGCTTCAGGTATTTAAGAGCGATGACCTTTACGACCCCTGACCTCGTGCCGACGGCAGGTGGTCGTGTTTCTGGAGAATCCCCCTGAGGGTGATGAGGGCTCTGGCTCCTCCAGGGTCTCAGCTGTGAACCAGTTAAAGTGATAATGGCTCCCACTCCACTCCGTCCATTAGCTTTAAATGTGACGAGTGTTTGTATCTGGAGCTCCAGAGAGAAATCCAATGTTTCACAGAGATCTGACAGTAGGAGGCGCCAAAGACAACACCTGTCGTCACATACTGAAAATAACACAGCCTGATTTGAAAAGTTACGCCAAGAAATATGGATACAACTTGAACCATGCTTTGGGTTTGGATGGACTCTTAAATATAACAAATGAGGATGAATTAATGTGGAGAATTATCTGAAAGGGAGCATCGCCTCCTAGTGTAGTGGAAGTGGACACACGTCATCATGGACTGTGGACACGGACTTCCTAATCGTTTAAAAGGTGAAGCCCAGGAATGACGTGGGAACAGAAGTAGCAGTTAGCCACCAGGGGGCGACACCACTGTTTAATCAAATACAGGAAACTGTGTCCAAATACAGCAGGAGTGACACTGATTGACAGCTGGCATCGTCCAGTCGGAGCCTAGTTTAAGGAGACGTCTGGTAAGGATGATTTGAGTGAAGCTCGTTACAGTTCTTTAGGTCGACTGATCGTTTGAAAATCAGCACTGACCTGCGAATCAACGTCTCAGAACCTCCATGAGCTTCATAATACTCGTCAATTCATTTTGTGCGTCACCAGCAAACGACGTTTTAGGCAGAATGTTCTAAACAGAACTTAAAAATGGTGATTTGCTGGATTCTGTTTTCAGGGCAACCTTGAAAACCTCAGATTGTTTAAGGAGTTTTCTAAGCTCATGGAAAAGCTTGTGTGAGCTCAGACTGTGGGTCAAACCCATTTCATGAGCGCTGTAGAAATGACCTTGTGTTACAGACTTTGAATCATGTGGAATTAAAGTGAAGACAGTAAAGTGTAACAGTGAAGATAACACAGAACACTGCTGCCAACTTCTAATGCAAGTCCCTTACAGTTTTAGTTTCAATAGTTATGGACTAGATAACCAGTGATATGATACAACTGATCTTAGAGTGCCCTCTGGTGGGGATCGAAATGCATAACAGACAAAAGAATCTGGTCCAAACCATTTAATAGATGCTTTACAGGTAAAATCACTTAAAAAGTATTGCTGTACAGTCACACTTTAAGAAAATAGCATTAAAAGTACAAACAGCCCGTTTAGATAAACCTCAAACATGGCCGACATTGTGAAAACACGACATGTGAACTATAAAACAAACGACTTCTGCGCAGCAAACGCGAGAATCTTCAGTCCGCGAACAATGAGCAGTGTTAGAATCCATGTTTTGAACAGACGAGACAGTGGTGACGTGGCGTTAGAGGCAGAGACGCAACTGCTGCGCGAGATAAAAAAACCTGAAGGTTAACGGCCATCATCGCACGGTCAAACATGCAAACCGCCCGTGATCGCTCCGCTCCCTCAGTCACATTAAAATCTTAAGTTACAAACTGTACAAATTAAAGCACACGGTGCCAAAGACGCGACGCCTCCACCGCCTCACTGCAGACGCTTTGCAAAATCCTTCACGACCGAAGACTTGAGATGTGCGATGGTGGCGATCCTCATCTGCTTCGACGTCGAGTATTTGCTCTTGATGGCCTGCGACGGAGCACAGAGACGTTCACGTTAGACATTTAGCAAATTAAATGACACGAGTCAAAAAGACACGGTGAGACTTTGTGAAACTCACAATGTGCTTGGTCAGCCCCTCGTTCACTTTCACAACATTCTTGGCGATGTGTGACATCACAGGGATCAAACTCTCTGCCGTGTAGTCCATGTAGTGCTGCAGTGTCACATCCTGAGGAGAAGGAACATGTTCAGCATCTGCACTTCGTCAACCCGAGACTCAACTGTGCCGCCATTTCTGAAACTCGTCTTTCAGGCGGAGATCAGGTCTCAATGCGGTCTCTTGGAACCACATATGCCATTTTGGCAAATGCAAAGACTAGACACTGGGATCTACCAGAAAAAAGATTTTACTGGATCACCCAAAAATCCTAAGACTTTAGTCAAATCAAACTTTGATAATCCATTAACTGGTTTGAGTGTTTTACCAATTACACAACTTGTTGAACGTTCATTTCCCAGTTTCTGGGGTCCAAAGAAACTTCAATTATTTTAGTATGAAAAGATCAATTTGGGTCATTTCATCCTGATCCAAAATGGTGGACTCCAGACAATAAAGCCTATAGTTTCTTCTACTGTGATTCAGTCAGTTAATGAAAGTTTCATGAAAACCGTCGGGCACAAACACTTACCCATTCTCCAGCATCCAAGATCTTGAGGGTCAGAGCAAAGGCAGCGCAGGCCATCATGGAAGGAGGGAAGTGGACCATCTCGTAGTCGACCATGGTGAGTTCCAGGAGGTATTTAGCCAGGGTGTGCTGCTCGGCAGTCACCTGATGACAGAGCAGAGAAACATCAGCATCTGAGACACTGATACAAAACCCTCAACCGTGTCACCCCTGGATTTTCCGACTGTACCTCATAGATCTTTGAGGCTCTCCTGAGGAACTGCAGGGGAAGAGGGCGGCCCAGCTGGAACTTGAGTGCCCGCAGGATGGTCATCTCCATGTCTCTGATCTGGGCCGTGGTGTATGCCCGGTCCGTCACATAGGCAAAGTCGGAGATCTCAGGCGGGTACATCTCCTCGTACTTGGAGGCGAGGAACATGGCGGAGACACCGACCAGCTGCAGCTGCTTCTTGGGGACTGGGTGGTCCTGATGAGACGGTTCAGCAGTATTATTATTTAACCATCTGTACCACTGCACTCGCTCAGGTTGGCAGACCTTTACACCTCAAATATAAAAAGGTGATTCTCACCTGAAGAAAGCGGTCAATAATGGCCACGGTCATATACATGGTCTCCTGCAGCAGACGGAACTTCAGGCTCACTTGCACCAGCCAGTCAATGAGGATGGCTCGCATGTTCCCGGTCACCTCCTTCCCCTGCAGATAACTGGGTCTGACATTCTGATCAACCTGATGGACGACAAATCTGGATTAAAACAAACAAGCACATGGGACTAACATCTCATATGAAGGGGAAAATAAAAGGTCTTGCCTCGAGCTGTCGCAGATACTTGTAGATGTCCTTCACGTACTCGCTGCAGAGCATGGGGTTGTCGTAGTCGTCAGCGTCCACGTCCTTGATGGTGTTGTGGAGAATGACGTCTGAAAAGGCCTGGCAGAGGTCGCCGGGTTCACAGCCCGATGTCTCCATTGGAGTGGGAGACTGTGGTTCAGGTAGAACCTGTGGTTCAGGTAGAACCTGTGACGGGAGAGGGCCCAACATGAGCTTCAATCACATACAGAACACATGCAGACATGAAGGAGCTTTAACTCACCTGAACCTCGGGCTCTGATTTAATGGGAACAACATTTTCCTGTTGTTTTGGTTCAACCACTTGCTCAACTTTGGTCTTTTTTGTTAGCGCTGCCTTGACAACCTGAACCAAAACATAGTCAGTGTTAGAAGCTTTATATGAACATGTTGATTCAACAATAACCTGTTTAAAGTGTACCAAGCTCTGCGTTTGGTTAGAGTTCCTAAGAAATTAATATTAGGACTTAGTATGTGGCATTTCAGAACAGGTCATTTCTACAACCCTAACCCATCAGCATTGTTTTAACAGAATCTTATCAGAACAGAGCTGTAATGATGGTCTAAACATTTCTTTGCTCTTGTAAAACTGAATAAATGTGGTTCTATTGGGGGAGTGAACCTAACCCTAGGGCAGCTTGCATCCATGATGTTGCATCACTGCCATCTACTGGCGTTGGAACACTTACCAGTCTGCCCCCTTCACACCACTGCTGGACCAAAGCAATCATTTACAGAGCAAATGACTAAAAACATTAAATTGCATCGTTTTCAATGTCATTGTGTTCAGACTCTCGTAACAATGCATTTTGTTTTTAATATAAGAAATACATTTGGAGTCATAACAATCCATCACTGCATTCAGCTGCTGACCAATTCTGGATGTTTGTTTTCATATCTAAATGGAGTTTAAATCCAAACACATTTACTGCACGTTATGAATAACAGATAATGCACATTTGACGTTTGCTGCATCTTATGAAAACTAAGATATAAAACACCAGTTCTAAAGTTTAAAATTTCATGAGACAAACATGCAATTACAACCACTGCCAGAATTATTATTTATAAAATAATTCATGTGCATTTACTTTTAAAAATGAGGATTTAAATACATATAATCTTATGATTGTTGCATTACAGCTTTTCTTTGATATATATACACACACACACAAGGAAGTGGCACTAAGCAACAGGGCCTCCTTTAGCAACGAGAGCTAAGATGGCATGGTTAACATCAGCTGGTTTAATATCATTCAAATAATTATTTAGAAAAAAACCCCACATGTTATAACAATTACAAGAGGCATATAAATGTTATGTAAAGACTTACCTTTTTCTGTACTTCCTTGTTCACTGCGACGTTACGGGTGTTACGGATCTCACCGAGGGCCGCGCGGGGCTTCGTGGAAGCGGACACCATGCAGGTCTTAGCGGCCATTTCAGCCGGGGCGGAAGCCAAGCGGTTCTATAGAAAGGAAAATTACATTAAAACATCAACTAACGCGGTAAACATAGTGGTACTCTCATATTTAATGCACAACTGTGGGGAATCCGCCGTCACCCACGACGGACGAGGCTATTTCAAAGCGAGTATTTCAACGAAAATTAAACATGCGAATAAAGCATGATTAGCTTAAAAGCTTGTTTAAAAGCATACTTAGGAGAATAAAAGAGATTACAAAGGTTTAAAGACTTACTCTGGTAACACGGAGAGCCATTTTGCGTGTTGTTCGTCTCAGCGGTGGATACTGGAGAATGATGCGTTGTAGGTCAGTTTGTACCGCCCCAGTTTAAATCCTCGCTGGCTTCGCGCTGATTGGCTGAGATGAGATCGCTACCAGCGTCTGATTGGCCGAGCGCAGCTGCTTAAAATGCGTTACCGGGACAACCATTGGTCACGTGTCACCCGCTCACTTCCTTTTTCCTGTTTTTGCCTTGCGAGTATGTTTTTGATTTTTAAATCACACTTTTGTTTTGAAATTGTTATTTTTCTGATGTTTTTATTGCGGATTTTATTTTCCTGTATAATGTTGAAGTTTGATGTGTTGTCATGTAAAATGGCCGCTACTTTGTGTAATAGAGATATATTATAACACTTATCTAACGGATAAAAATGATAATAACACATTAATAGGTCTGGTTTTCAAACAGGGAGGGCGATAAATGACTTAATAAATAAATTAATTAATTAATTAATTTCTTAATAAATACAGAAATAAATAAATAAATGTATACATACAGGCTCTGTTGTAGGCACAGAACTGGACAGTCTGACATCCATAGCTGAGCGACGCACACTCAACAGGCTCCTGTCCATCATAGACAATCCACACCATCCACTACACAGCACCATACACAGACAGAGGAGCAGCTTCAGTGACAGACTGCTGTCAATGTCCTGCTCCACAGAAAGACTGAGGAGATCATCCCTCCCCCATGCATCAGACTCTTCAACCTGCATCATACATAACACATACACGCAAGCACACATGTACATGTTCATCTCATTCTTTTTAACGCCTTTATATTTTTTTATATATTTTTTCTTTTTTCCTTTTTATACATATGTTTCAGTTTATATTTAGACTGTACATAAACTTGCATACTCTTATGTTTCTATCTTGTAACATATTCTGGAGCTGCTGAACTGTGAATTTCTCTGTGAGATGAATAAAGTATCTATCTATCTATCTATCTAATCGATTATTAATCGATTATTATCGATTACTAAATTAATCATCAACTATTTTAATAATCGTTTCAACGGTTTCATTTTCATTATCAAATAAAATTTCTGATTGTTTCAGCTTCTTAAATGTGAATATTTTCTTAGTCTCTTTGCGTCGTATTACAAAGAAATCATTTTGGTTTGTGGACAAAAACTTACTTGATTAATCGTGAGAATAATATTATAATAATATTATTATTATTATTATTGTTATTATATATTTAGTTTTTGTGATTTCATATATTGTATTTGTATTTTTATTATTATTATTGTTCTTTATTGTATCTTAATCTTGTTTAATCTTCATTGGAGTAAGTCTTTTAAGTCTTTTTTCCCCCAAACACATCATAGGAAACTTTTTCCTATACTAAATTCCCTGTCCTTCACTCCAGTCCGGTAGGTGGCGATCGAGTAGTGTCCCAACAAATAATGAAGAAGAAGAAGAAGACGAGGACTAAGCAGCAGCAGCAGCAGCAGCAGTAGGATCTTGAGAGCAGCGTCAGTGAAAACAGAGCCGTGACTGGAAAGAAAGACACCGACCAACCAACACCTAGACGGCCCTAGTTATAGTTCAACGCCAACCTTAACTAACCTGTTAACTTCGTCAGTCCAGAAGTCTTCAAGCTGTCAAGAAAGAGTTTCTCTCACACAACAAAAAGGCAAGTTTACCCCATAAAGTCGATTAATTAGGCACAAGTTGTTGTTGTTGTTGGGGATGAGTTTCATGGAAGTTTAGCTGTTAGCTCTTAACATTTCCCTTTCATTTGGCATTTGTTTACTAAACTCGCGAGTGTTAAAAAGAAAAGTGTCACTTTTACCTAACACGTGTCGCTCAAAACGTAATTATCCACCTGTAAAACTCGTTTTTATCAGCATGAGTTTTAATTTTACGGTTGTGTTCCGTGTTGAACGTGGCTCACATTCGGGCTTTATCACGATTTTTTTCTACATGAATGCACGTTTGATTTACTCGTTCTTTCCTGTTGTAAAAGACCATATGTACGTGACATTTGTGTGTAAATTATTGTCAACATATATCGGGTTGTGCGTGTGCGGTGGGAAGAAGAAGAAGATAATCAAGTGGAGACAAAGCACACAGTCAACAACACAGCAGTTTTTCGGGATGTTGCTAACACCTAGCACGCTAGCTAGCTTAGCAGCACTCGTAAATTCGCCGAAACAACGAATAAAACAAAATAAAAGTTTTCACTATTTAGTAATTAGAGTGTTTTTATAATGTCATTATCCAGCTATAATGTCAATTCGTGTTCTTAAAATGCGTTTATGGAGGGGATGGATGACGCTAGCAGCAGTAGCTGTTAGCCTGCTAGCATGACTCAGTGGATTTGTGGAAGTGACACGACTGTGGCCCGGTGTTTGTCGAGCTTAAACAGATGACTGCAGCAAGTATCTCTC